>NC_059216.1:21621878-21841878 GCF_020615455.1 Coregonus clupeaformis | reverse complement strand
ATATCCACTTCACTTTCATGTGCACATCACATGGCAGCTGTAATCAACCAGCCACATCCCCTACCAGCCCTCACTCACCTGCTTCTCTCCGTCCGCTCTTCATGCGCGTCTATTCCTCCGTCAGTAAAAAAATAAATATAATTTAGCCGTGATGGCGAGCGGGGATGCAGACCCAGACCCTGATGAGTCTTCTGTTTTTAGATTTGAACATTTGTTACATTGGAGCAGCGTGCAAAGCGAGTAATGTTGAAACATTGTATCATTTCATCGCTGTTATAACAGCCTGAGTAGACTTTGCAAGTTCACTGTCATGCAGCCTCAGAGAGGTCAAATGGAGGACCGCATCGTGACAGGCATGCTTGCAGCTTTACAGCAAAGTAAACGTCTTGTCTCTAGTCTGCACAGTTATAAAACATGACCCATTACCAGAGATGCCTTTTTTTATTTATATCGGGAGTCGCGCACATTTTATATAATTTCACAAATCATGTCGCTGGCCGTTTTAAACTAATCACTAATTCACTAATCACTAATTCACTAATTATTGGTTTGATAATGAACAATGTTGTTCAGTCATGTTACCTAGCTAGCTAACATTCTGGTAACTTGACAGTAGGTTTATGCTCACCTGATTGGCCCAGGAAGAAAGGAAAAGGGTATGCTTCTCATGAGATGTGCTTCAAAGGTAGGATTCATGTAGGCCTAATGGAAGACTAAACTATATCAAAAATACATTTCTTTCTGGTTCTCCTTAAATAGTGTTTGGTGCCTATCGTTTTAAAAGTTTGTGGGAGAGAGTGGTGTGTGTTTATGAGAGTGAGGGAGACAGTGTGTGTGTTTGTGGGAGAGAGAGAGTGGTGTGTGTTTATGAGAGTGAGGGAGCCAGTGTGTTTGTGGGAGAGAGAGAGTGGTGTGTGTTTATGAGAGTGAGGGAAACAGTGTGTGTGTTTGTGGGAGAGAGAGAGTGGTGTGTGTTTATGAGAGTGAGGGAGACAGTGTGTGTGTTTGTGTTTGTGGGAGAGAGAGAGAGTGGTGTGTGTTTATGAGAGTGAGGGAGACAGTGTGTTTGTTTGTGGGAGAGAGAGTGGTGTGTGTTTATGAGAGTGAGGGAGACAGTGTGTGTGTTTGTGGGAGAGTGAGAGTGGTGTGTGTTTATGAGAGTGAGGGAGACAGTGTGTGTTTGTGGGAGAGAGAGAGTGGTGTGTGTTTATGAGAGTGAGGGAGACAGTGTGTGTGTTTGTGGGAGAGAGAGAGTGGTGTGTGTTTATGAGAGTGAGGGAGCCAGTGTGTTTGTGGGAGAGAGAGAGTGGTGTGTGTTTATGAGAGTGAGGGAGACAGTGTGTGTGTTTGTGTTTGTGGGAGAGAGAGAGAGTGGTGTGTGTTTATGAGAGTGAGGGAGACAGTGAGTTTGTTTGTGGGAGAGAGAGTGGTGTGTGTTTATGAGAGTGAGGGAGACAGTGTGTGTGTTTGTGGGAGAGAGAGAGTGGTGTGTGTTTATGAGAGTGAGGGAGACAGTGTGTGTTTGTGGGAGAGAGAGAGTGGTGTGTGTTTATGAGAGTGAGGGAGACAGTGTGTTTGTTTGTGGGAGAGAGTGGTGTGTGTTTATGAGAGTGAGGGAGCCAGTGTGTGTGTTTGTGGGAGAGAGAGAGTGGTGTGTGTTTATGAGAGTGAGGGAGCCAGTGTGTGTGTTTGTGTGTGTGGGAGAGAGAAAGTGGTGTGTGTTTATGAGAATATGGGAGACAGTGTGTGTGTGGGGGGGGGAGAGAGAGTGGTGTGTGTTTACTGAATAGTAAAGAAGGTTTAATGCAGTGTTTTCTCCTTACTGACAATGATATGCAGATCATTATGCATGTATATTCCTTCCTCCCATTCCTCCAGCCAAATTTTCCTTAGGGTGCTTTTTAGTCGTTCATTTTCTATTGTTATTCTTTAGTTTTTTTATCCTCTTATGTTTGTTGTGTAGTAAATATTTGTTTTTATTCGTTTTTTTCCTCTGAAGAACATAGGCCTTTGCAAATATGAGCAAATCAGCCATTCTATGCAGTATTCTATTATACACTGAACAGTGTGAAGTTAAATTCAATGTGTTGTAATGAGTAGAAGTGTGAATTTCAGTGACACGTTTTTGGAGAGCGTTTAGAAAACGTGAACATGCGTCCGGGGGACATGGCGAACAGGATGCTAGGCCACAGATTTATTTCCACCGTGGTATCGCGATACTACTCGGTATTGTGATACTTGGCCTGGTATCGTATCTTTGTAAAATGTTGGTGTGGCGTGACAACACTAATGTGGTTTCTAGAAATTGCACTCATTTAAAAACACTTAATCTGGTTTTATAATCCTCAACGGAATGAAAATGGGGAGCCTCATAACAGTGATGAACATACACAATACTTGGCCGATATTACTATTCCATGCAATTGCATTCAGCTTTGGAAATGAGAAGATATTGAGTCTTATTTAGGCAATCAATAACAGTGAACATTTTGTTTAATGAAAACAATAATTTCAGCCTATGGTAATCACACTTTAGAGAGATATTTTGGTGTGATGGTGATTCTTGCAGTGGTATGCACTTCTGTAATAAATATATTCTTATCAAAATCATTATTGACTTCGGGGGGCAGTTATGACCCTGTTAAGGAACCTGTTTAAGATCAATAGCTTTATTCATTACTTATCGCATTTACTCATGAATGAATATTGCTGAATCAGAATGGCTATAGATTCCGGGAATGACCATTAGATAATGGGGAATAATGATATCCGGACTCAGCTAATTTGTGGAATCATCTCACCACCACTGCACCAAACAACGTTTGACTTGACTTGCTGCGGCTATGAAGAAGTCAGTTTAATTGTAATTGGGGTATTTACACTTCTGTCCAAAATTCAATACATACTTCTACAGTGAGTGGTTTGAAATAGGGTTGGATGAAATTAACTATATCAGTAAAATATATACTTTATTTTATTAGTGTAGGAAGGAATTGCTGCTTTAAAAGCGAAGTTTGACTTCTTGAAGTTTATTGTCGTAATTAGAGAAAACCTGAAGCATATTAATGTCACCCCTGATGAATATATTTAATGCATTTTGTAGCTACATTTTATGGCCTGAGATTGTTATTGGAGATTACAATATCAATATTATTTATGGAAGCTTTGATAGCAGGTCAAACTCAAAGCTAATATTCTGGCTAAACAACATATTACTATTGCTCACTTCTCTCCCTTTCTCTCTCCCTGTCTCCTTATGAAGATAAGCAGTGTTTCAGTCTGTCCTGCTTCTTCATCATCTAGTGTGAATGACAATAAAACACTATGGCTATGACTCATAGTTGAGCTGAGTTTGAAATAGATTACATCCCAGTCTGGCCACGCTTGTGAAATACCAGATGCCATATATATTGATGACCATATTCAATTACATGATTGCATTCTCAGCCAAAACCACTTCCCCTCAGTTTAAATGATTCATTGCATTGGATTTAAATAGTGAATAGTTACAGTGGCGAGGTAGAGGTAATATTCGAAGGACCTCCGCTTGACAACATAAAGAGTTATTAGAATCAGCATGTTTGTCTGTCTGCCAAATGGTGACACACAATGTCTGGTGGGTATGACAACAGACTGCTGCAATAGACTGATGCAAAGGCGGCCAGAACAGGGCAACCATCTAAAGTAGTTTGTTCATGTTTGAGAGCTCGAGCTGATCACAGACTGAGCCGACTGACTGATCTACAAATAATAACGAGTAGTTATTTAGAATCCAAGGTGATTTGTAGATCAGTCATTGTGCAGACGCCGACTGCAATGAAGTCGATCTCAAACATGATAATTGCGTTGAATTGACATGAGTTGTTTCCTGATGGGTCTTTTGGAACACCTTCAGTTGAACATACTGTCGAATGTGTTCTGCTTATCAATATACTGTTTTCCTTTAGCCTAGAAACAATGTATAAATGGTTATGGTCCGATGAATGTTCGTGCATATTGAACAAAGGTAGAGTTGAATGAGGTTGTGTAATTGTCTGTTTTTAACAATAGTTTGTTTTGATTTAACGATATTGGCTGATTTATCAACCGGTCAGCTAAGCATTTTTTCTTAATTAATATTGTTAGAAATGCCAATAGGACTAGGCATGTTTTATCAATCGTCTTCCTCTTAAGAATTTTGTGATAAAAAATCAAATAGTTATCGATCTTGCCATCGACCTCCCCTATTCTTTGCCAATGCAATTCCTTTTCATTTATCTTGTCCTGTTTTCCTGGTTACTATTCCCCTAGCTTCTTAGGTTCGCTATTTGTAAAGCTTCTCCTCTCATGCAAGGTCAACTATAATCAACCCCAGACAATGTCATTGGCTTCTGCAGCAACCAGGGTATTCCTCTGGGGCTCTGAGGGCCCGCTGCATTCTACCATTCAATTACTGTTCATTAGACAGTGTACAGCCATTAATCAGACTGAGATGTTCTGCTATTCTTCAAAGGGCCATTGAACCAGGGAGGAAAACCACTGGCTGTTTATCCTTGTTTCCTGTCCTGAGATACTGTAGGAGTACAAAGAAGACACTCTGGGATTCCCACTCGATATGTCTGTTTTAAACTTCTCCTCCACACTGCAGTCTCGGAATGTTAGATTAATAAACAGAGCGTGCTAGAGATATACCGCAATAGTAGGAGTCAAATAGATCATTTGGAGGAGTAACTTGACAGATTTAGTGAATCGGGCCCATATGCATTGAATCTGACTGGATATGATATGAGAAACTGATTTATGTGCCTGTGTTCCAGGAGACTAAAGAGGAGGTGGAGGCGGTGGAGGCCTCAAATCTGTGCGGAATACGGTCACGGATGTCCAAGTTCTTCAAGGGTAGGTTCATCAAAGCATAGTAGCACCACACGCTATTCGCTCCACGTTTCCTCCTCAACACAATCAACCATAAGAAACCATAAAGAGACCACTAATACACTCAGCGTTACCCGGTTTCCCACTTGGCATGTCACCTGATCCCCCAACTGCAGCGTTGCACATCTGGGAGAGCTACCGTACTGTATGGTTACCTTATGGTCGATAGGTTGAAGTTGCGCTCCCCCATATCACATTAATTAATTTAATATTAAAGTTGCACAATGTAGAAATCACTCCGCATTTCCTGTTTGCTAAAACTCTAATAGTTTGCCTAATTTCAGTTTATGTGACAAAATAAGCTAGTATAGTGCAGAGAATCATTGTATCATCTAAACCGCTGTGAAATATATTTTCCATAACCAAAAATGTTGTTGTTTCAGCTGTTTGAAGCTGGTGTACAAAAACGAAAGTAAAAGACGCAAAAACAAAACTTAAGACCGGGAAGCATAGAAATAAGGCACATAGAACATACACTACATGAGCAAAAGTATATAGATACCTGCTCTTTTGGACACCTACCACCACTTTTGTGCGACTGCTCGGTCATGGAAACCCATTTCATGAAGCTCCCGAAGAACAGTTCATGTGCTGACGTTGCTTCCAGAGGCAGTTTGGAATTCAGTAGTGAGTGTTGCAACCGAGGACAGAAAACGTACAAAAATAAAGTTACATATTGCCACTTTAAACGCACCTGCACTTCACAAGGTGCCCCATACAGTATGTCCTGTACTGTGGATTATTCACATACGTTTTATTTTTACCCATGTCCTCTGTAATCATGTCTCTCCTGACATATTTTGATAGGTGGGAATATCAGACTGGTCTTAGTTTAGTATGACTGTATCTTCTCAATTATTGCATTTTGGATACAGTATTTTAAAATGGGTAGAATAGAATCTATCTATCTAGCAAAAATGTAAATGACTTTATTCTTGAATATGACTTCAAATCATGTGTATAAGAACACAACTTATGATTATAAAGATATACCATGACAGAATGAGACCTAACGGTACCATAATGGAACGAGACCTAACGGTACCATGACAGAACAAGACCTAACAGTACCATGACAGAACAAGACCTAACAGAACCATGACGGAACAAGACCTAACGGTACCATGACAGAACGAGACCTAACGGTACCATGACAGAACAAGACCTAACAGTACCATGACAGAACAAGACCTAACAGAACCATGACGGAACAAGACCTAACGGTACCATGACAGAACGAGACCTAACGGTACCATGACAGAACAAGACCTAACAGTACCATGACAGAACAAGACCTAACAGAACCATGACGGAACAAGACCTAACAGTACCATGACAGAACAAGACCTAACAGTACCATGACGGAACGAGACCTAACGGTACCATGACAGAACAAGACCTAACAGTACCATGACAGAACAAGACCTAACAGAACCATGACGGAACAAGACCTAACGGTACCATGACAGAACGAGACCTAACGGTACCATGACAGAACGAGACCTAACGGTACCATAATTGAACAAGACCTAACGGTACCATAATTGAACGAGACCTAACGGTAACATAATTGAACGAGACCTAACGGTACCATAATAGAACATGAAACTCTCCTATGTTGGAGGATGTGCCTCATTCCCAGTTCAAATCATTTTCTCTAATTGGCCACAAAACATAGGCTGTAGGAGCAAGGCCATTCAGTGGTCCAGAAGTGATCCAGCGTTTGCCATCGTCCCGTGAGAATTCCATAAGTGACTAAAGGGAGAGAGAGAGAAAGTCCGGGTCCTTCCATGTGGTTATTTTCTGTCCCTGATCTGAGGTAGTACAGTATGTCATGGGTACCAAGAATTTCACTACATCCTGTGTTGCCAACAGCAGGCGCCCATCTCGCTCACATGTAACCGTGCTGTCAACACACAAGGCAATTTACAGAAGCAATCTCATCTCCATTTATCCCAAATGTTTTCTTTATATTCACTTTTGTTTTATATTGACTGGACTGGAGGTCTGGCATGATAAGAGAGATGAGAATTTCAGCGAACTGATGGAAATGATGGCCTGTTAAGTTTGTCTCTCTGTTTGGAATGGAGATATTCCCATTAGGGGTCCTTGGAATCGTGACTTCTCATCATTGGCATTGTGAACTCTAGACTCGTCCTTATTATACATATGCACATTGCTGTTTATTGTTCTTATTTCTAAATGGGACGGAATGGCTCAGCAATAGGCTATAGGCTATGCCCAATATTCACAACATCAACAGATCTGTTCAGTAGCTCTATGCCTTAACCACCACAGAGCTGAAGTGCAGTGGAGGGTAATTTTTAAGTACAGGAAATGCATGGGATCTACTGTAACAGTAAGGGAAATCCAACACTGCCTGGCTACTTTGTATCTGTGCAAATCTTTGTCCTCAATGGGAATTTTCCAGTTGGTAGAAATTGGTCGTTCTTGAATTGCGGTGGCATTTGGGCATGGCATTTTGGAAAAAATATATGTATTTTTTCTCATTTTCTTTATTGAAATGTATTTGTGTACATCTTCCCATTCTACATCAACTAATATGGCAGCTTAATGACTTTAAATAATGTTTACTATTATGATAACATTGTGCCACCAGTAGGAGTAACACCAATGATGGCAACACCTGAGAAATGTTTGGTTATTGAGGTTTTTCTTAAATGATGCTTAAATCTAAGGTCATTAACCCTTTAAAAATGATTTACTAAATTTATATGATGAATAATTTTGCTCATAATGTAATTTCCGTTAATTTAAATTGACTAACACCAAGTGACACCAAATTGTCAATGGAATCCTCAAATGTATGACATACTAAAAGGGTGTAATTAGCTAATATATATTTTTTAATATAGACTCCTCCCCCTATAACAGTTTGCCACTGGAGGGAATGCTTAAGGTCCTTGTATATCTTTGTAATGAGTGATTTTCAAGTCGGTAACACCAATGACAAAACTGGGGGACAGACATACTAGTAAAAAAATTGCCTTCTTTGTAAAGTGTTAAGTGTTGGTCCCATGTTTCATGAGCTGAAATAGTATATCCCGGAAATGTTCCATATGCACAAAAACCTTATTTCTCTCAAATGTTATGCACACATTTGTTTACATCCCTGTTAGTGAGTATTTCTCTTTGCCAAGATAATCCATCCACCTGACAGGGACAATAAAAGGCCACTAAAATATGCAGTTTTGTCACACAACACAATGCCACAGTTTAAGTTTTGAGGGAGTGTGCAATTGGCATGCTGACTGCAGGAATGTCCACCAGAGCTGTTGCCAGATAATTTAATGTTTATTTCTCTACCATAAGCCGCCTCCAACGTCGTTTTAGAGAATTTGGCAGTACGTACAACCGGCCTCCCAACCGCAGACCACGTGTAACTACGCCAGCCCAAGACCTCCACATCCGGCTTCTTCACCTGCGGGATCGTCTGAGACGAGCCACAAAACACAGCTGATGAAACTGTGGGTTTGCACAACCGAAGAATTTCTGCACAAACTGTCAGAACCGGCACTGGGAAGCTAATCTGCATGCTCATTGTCCTCACCAGGATCTTGTCCTGACTGCAGTTCGGCATCGTAACCGACTTCAGTGGGCAAATGCTCACCTTCGATGGCCACTGGTATGCAGGGACTGTGGTGTGTGTACTACTGCACACGTCTTGCCAATAGTGTGCATTCCTTCTTGTGCGCATTGCTTGTGTGACACTTTTGATTTTCTGGATTTCCCCTGATTAACAGAACTGCGGGAAAACAGTGCCGGACAGGCGGGAGCAAAGCACACTGTCTACCGGTGTGCTAGCTATATTTAGCTAGCTAGCTACTTATCCCGCTTGCTGTGTACCAGAGTCCTAGGTAGCTAACTAGCTAGCGCCCAGTATGCTTCGCTAACGCCTGCTGAACACCTGCCCTCGCCGTCGTTTAACAGAACTGCGGAAACAGTGCCGGACAGGCGGGGCGAAGCACACTGTCTACCGTTGTCCTAGCTATCTTTAGCTAGCTAGCTACTTATCCCGCTTGCTGTGTACCAGAGTCCTAGGTAGCTAACTAGCTAGCTAGCACCCAGTGTCCTTTGCCAACGCCTGCTGAACACCTGCCCTCGCCGTCGTTAACAGAGCTGTGGGAAAACAGTCCCCGACAGACGGGGGGAAGGACACTGTCTACAGTTGTCCCTAGCTAGCTAGTTACCGGCGTTGTCGCTCCCGCCTTTTCTTCTGTGGGGTTTATCGGCAGTTGGCATACAACATTATGGTGCATTACCACCACCTACTGTACTGGAGTGCTCCCGCCTGAATAACGGATTCCTAGCTTAACAATGTACCAACAGAAGTATGAAGAGGGGTTCATGCAGATGCAGGAATGCCCAAATGCAGGAACACCCCGAATTGCGGGCCGCAATTGCAGACTTCTCCATCTTGCTACTACGGAGGAGAGAACGGTGGAGACGGGAGAGACCAACTCTCAAGGAATAAGTCTTTGCCCTCGTCCGTCCCTATGGTACATCCCAGAGACACATTGCTTAATGACAGGGTGGTGGATTGTGTTCCCTGAAATGCGTACTCCAGCTGATTGATGGATCGCCGGTCCCTCTCTATGCACTTATTTATCTTCTGAACCCACTGGAACATCCAGCTCCTCCGCTGCGCAATATCAGACCGGGAAACATCCTCGCATCTGCTGCACCAATGCACCCCTTAGTATATCCCAGGTCATTTCCACCGAGGTGGATGACTAGAACACCGAGCAGTTTGTGCCACTTCATGCCTTGCTCTCCGAGCCACCTAATGTGACAGTCAATAATGTTTACATTTACATTTTAGTCATTTAACAGATGCTCTTATCCAGAGCGACTTACAGTTAGTGAGTGCATACATTATTATTATTATTATTATTATTATTTTTTTTTTTTCATACTGGCCCCCCGTGGGAATCGAACCCACAACCCTGGCATTGCAAACACCATGCTCTACCAACTGAGCTACATCCCTGCCGGCCATTCCCTCCCCTACCCTGGACGACGCTGGGCCAATTGTGCGCCGCCCCATGGGTCTCCCGGTCGCGGCCGGCTACGACAGAGCCTGGATTCGAACCAGGATCTCTAGTGGCACAGCTAGCACTGCGATGCATTGCCTTAGACTGTGTTGTGTTGTGTTCAGCACTCATAACCTCGACTACCTCAATTACCTTGACTAACCTGTGCCACCGCACATTGACTCTCTACCGGTAGCCCCTGTATATAGACTCCCTACTGTTATTTTATTTTACTGCTGCTCTTTAATTATTTGTTATTTTTATTTTTTACTTATCAATTTTTTACTTAACGCTTATTTTTCTTAAAACTGCATTGTTGGTTAAGGGCTTGCAAGTAAGCATTTCACTGTACGGTCTACACCTGTTGTATTCGGCGCATGTGGAAAATAAAATGTGATTTAATTTGATTTAATTTGATTGTCTAATATAGTATCCATGATTCGTATCATCGACTGGACAGTCTATTTTTTATCGGAAATGACTAGGTGATTTGGTGGTTCTATTTTCGTTGTATTTTGAGATGGTACTCGTTGAGATAAACGTCAGCCTCAAAAGAGAACAAATGTTTGTTTGTGTTTTTTTACATAACAGTATGTAAATGGTTAATGGGTAGGCTACATGTTTATTATTTGCGTGTGTTTTCAGGAGCTTTCTCGGTTTTCTTGTTAAAAGAGATCAGGGATATGTATTCCAGTGTACTCCATATTGGCTTAAATGCAGGTTTTTCGCTTCCCTCTTGAAAATTAGCTGTTAATATTAAATAAATACAAGTAAATACTGTTGCCATTTGTCATTATTGTGTATTTTTACTTTACTTGTATTGCTGTGTTATGCTGTATTATAATGTTGTATAATAATGTTGCATAATCACCTTCTGGTGTAAATATCATGGAAATGAAAAACAAAAAACTACGTTTTAAGTGAGAAGTATGCCCATGCTCTACCAAGGTTTTCCAGCACACAGCTTTGACCTATTACAGTAGCTATGTTGGACTATTACTTCAAACAATGTGTGTGCAGGTTGCTTAGGATTCAAACCTTCTCGAACAGCCTAATTCATATGCATCAGTGGAATAATGGACTACAGTGTCCTGCTATTAAAATAATGTATATACTGTATATATCATTAAGCTGTATGTGTTTTTACATATAGGTCTATTGTAAATGTGTATTATTGTAGCCTCACCATCAATATTGCAAAAATAAATACAAATACACACAACTTTAAGCTACATATTCATTTGACAGAGTTAATAAACTGCCTATTGATCAGCACAGCAATTGATAAAACAGGACCATGTTTGCAGAACAAGTGTTTCTGAGCTTTCTTTTTCTTAATGACATGTATTGCTAAATCAAACAGTTTAAGGAAATAAAGGCAGGCACCCCATTACTACAAGACAAAAAAGCATGATGGTCTTGTAAGTATAAAGGTAAAGCTTGTTTTCATATAATAATAAAAAATATATTGAAAAAGGTAGTGGAATGGGATTAGTGTGGTGTGTGAAGAATATATGTGGTACAAATCACATTATTGAGGGAGCAATTCCTCTAAGAGTATGAATTTGGCTGTTTGAGAAGGTTTGAATCCTAAGCAACCTGCCTACACATTGTTTTAAGCAATAGACCAACATAGCTACTGTAGTAGGTCAAAGCTGTGTGCTGGAAAACCTTGGTAGAGCATGGGTGGAGTAGACATTGTGGTGTTCATGTGAATTTCCGTTCTTTTTCAGCTACAGACCAATGCCTACTTCTCACTTAAAACATAGTTTATTTTGTATTTTCTTCTTCTTCTTACATTATTTTGTTCACTTTCTAAGATTAAAAATAATATATAGATATCTCTAAATACCAAAAACATGTCTCTACAACTTTACACATCACTACAAGGACAAGCCAATTTGCTAACCCCAAGTACTTTAAACAATGCATAAACATACAATTTTGCAGTATAAAGGACTTGCATTATGTTTTATCAATATAAGCAAAAACATGTATGATGTGTAACTATTTGTCATTTTAAAGTGTTTTTCATGGTTGCAAAGTCAAGGGACACAAATGCCACCGCAATTCAAGAATGACCCAAATAGGAAACCTTATTCAGTTCAGCAAAGTGCTTTTTCTTCATATTTGCTTCCAGGTTGGATTAGGCAGATGGCCTCTATATAAGGGCATTCTGTCCGGGGTTTCCTTGTATAACAGTAAACACTACAGTGTTCATTTTACTGGAGATTCTCCTTCAAAAGTTATTGGGAACATGAACAATGGTCTGTCAATTGATGGTGACTGTTAGGGCTTCTGACAGAAGTTGTAAAGCATCGTGATTGATTGGCGATATGAGATGTGTGCAGTCATGGTATATTCTCTCACTGCATGCACACACTACATGCAGTTGTGTGTCACAGATAGGTTATTCCACACAACCAAATTAATGTGTAGTAAATCATTTGTCCGGACCCGTGAGGAGTCTCGAATGACGACCTTTACGCCTATTTGACTTTTACTCTTATTTATGTAAATCACATCTGTATTCTTCTGATGTTCAGGGTGTCATATTAATCAAAGGTCATGATGGTACTGTTTATTTGAGTCAAAAACATTTCGTTTTTCATTTTACCGATAATTTTACAGTATTAAAACACGTTTTCTGTTCATGCTCCAATGATTGTAACTGAGTCCTTTTTCCGTTCTTTTTGTTTCTTCAGAAAAAAGAAAAAAGTGACCAGCTTCCAGACCAATATGCCATTTATTCAGTCAGAGGTAAGTTGTGTGCTTATGTTGGCATTTTATATTTTATGAATTCCAGTATGCATTGCATTTACTGACATATTGTTCGTGCCATTCATATGTAAAATATCAAGCAAATATATTGAATTGTTGTGAAGCCTTTCCACAAAAGAGTTCATGATATTTGTGACACACTTGTATGGATATTTGAACACACAGTCCATTTCACAATACGTTTTTTCATACTCATTCATCCAAGTTGAGTACTGGTTTATGCTCAGAGCAAGTAATATCCCTATGGTACTGAATACGAGTGAGAAAAAATACCCTTTAACTATGGCCGAAATGATTTTCTTCTCATTCATCATATACATGGCATGAAAGGCCCTTCAAAGCAGCTCCAATAGCAGTGCGTTTTTGACATGGAAAAATTCAAAGTCCCAAAGACCGTGTGTGGAGAATCTGCTATTGTGATGTGAGGAGGGCAGAGGGGATGTCTGCGTGTGATCTCAGCTGCCATTGTGATGACGGGTGCCTGTGAAGTGCACCACTGGCCAGTTACACATTAGCTTTGATTGCCAGTTTGCTCTGTTCGCGGTCCGCTTTGAACCGCATCTCGAGATGAAAGACAACGTTGTCCAGTGTGTCCATCCACTGTGTCTACGGTTACAGCTCTTTATTGGCTCCAGGCGCCATCAAGGGCCTTCAAGACTTTAGCTACCATGCTGCGATGAGCGTTATGTATAATTTATCATACAATGCATCTCCGACAGCAGCCCCATCTATGTTCCTTCATTTTCATTTAATGCCTTTTTTTTGTTTTTCTGTTGACAGACTGTATGGTAAACCTATTGTAACAACGTATGGCTTGGTTGTGTTGTTGGATGCACTTTGATATGGGTGGAACCTGTGGTTCTGAATGTATCAGCATCTCTGTTCTCTCTTGCCATATACAGAATTCTAAGAGCCAGAGTCAGAGAGTCCCGTAGTAGCAGGAGCAGTGGAGGACAGCGCACCCCTCTCCGTTGCGAGACCCCTACGTACGAGATGAAAAGTGTTATGAACCAAATAAAAATGTTTGCGTCTTGACAGCCCCACCGTGGATATATGACCTCTTATTCCAGGGACTATATTGCATAATTATGTATGGTCTATGAATATTGTATGGTGCCTCACACTGAGCGCATGGTAAGATACATAATTGCAGAGTTTAATTATTAAGAAGCAAAGGTCCTTGGCGGGTTACACAGAAGCACTTTTGATCAATTATTTTTCTGATGAATTATTTTGGGGCTGGTGCCTCAGCAGGCCTAGTGGACAGTGTAACCGCTCTTGAGAGAGACTTATCCTCCCGTGGAGAGGAATTACTATGCTGATTAAAATCCGGTGGAATCAACTAAAAACATAATGATATTGGAGTGGTCGAGGGGATCAAACAAATTTCATTCCTCTCAGTCTATTAAAATATAGAGGCGCTGTGATGGGGAGAATAAGAGCTGCTGGTATTGACCCTCAGGGCACTGGTTTAATGTTTCCATGTAACACGAGGGAGAGATAGAAAGCAATGGTGTTTGCCTGAGTGCAGAGTAACCTACACTGAGTGTACAACACATTAAGAACACCTTCCTAATATTGAGTTGCACCCCCCTTTTGCCCTCAGAACAGTCTCAATTCGTCGGGGCATGGACTCTACAAGGTGTCAAAATCGTTCCACATGGATGCTGGCCCATGTTGACTCCAGTGCTTCCCACAGTTGTGTCAAGTTGGGTGGTGGACCATTCTTGATACACATGGGAAACTGTTGAGTGAAAAACCCAGCAGCGTTGCAGTTCTTGACAAACTGGTGCACCTGGCACCTACTACCATACCCCGTTCAAAGGCACTTAAAACTCTTGTCTTTGCCATTCACCCTCTGAATGGCACATATACATAATCCATGTCTCAGTTGTCTCAAGGATTAAAAATATTTTTTTTACCTGTCTCGTCCCCTTCATCTACACTGACTGAAGTAGGTTTAACAAGTGACATCAATAAGGGATCATAGCTTTCACCTGGTCAGTCTACATCATGGAAAGAGCAGGTGTTCATAATGTTTTGTACACTCAGTGTATGTTGTAAATATAATGTATTTCCTGACACAGTCCTGAGCGATACTTAGCAATCAAGGAGAGAGAAAGGAAACCACCTTAGAGCAGTTTTCCAACACTAATGTGGTAAAAGCTGTAGATTATATCTACACATGAAATGAAGACTCCAGTGGAGGCTCTCTGATTGTTAAATTGACTCATTGCAAGTAATTTTGTACTGACTTACACTATTTCTCGCCCCAAATTACTGTGCAGGGGTTGTTCTATTCCTTATTTCGGTAGTGATTGGAGGTAAGGTATTACTTATTTTCAAGTCTTTTCACTTTTTGGTGAACTGGAAGAGGCCATCTAAAGTCCCTTTTTAACATCCATTTTGCCTTTTCACTATGTCATAAAATAAAAAATAAATAGAAGCCACATTGAACTATAATGGAGGTCAAATTTCAGACAACATTTGTTTTGAGAGCCCCTTTTTTCACAGTTAGCTCATGTTGCAACTTTAAATGCTATCTCCGATGACTATAAAATAACAATCATGTTGACAGCTGACCCGTAATACTCAGTGCCACACAGTCTATCCACAACAATCTACTTCAAGCTACTGCACTGTGAACAGTAGCTTGGCTCGACAATAGCTTCAAACTCTGAGTAATGGATCAAAGAGCTCCTGCAAAATGCATTGCGGTCTCGCACTTATGAAATCCAGTCAAGCTGCTTTTTGCAAGACCAGAACAACTAGCTGAATAATTGATCAGGATAAATGGGAGGATTACTTTGAGTGAGTGTCAAGCAGTGTTTGGTGTGGCTAACTATCCTATACCCTGTTTGTCAATGACGTGTCAGTCTTCTTATAGTCTACATGGTACCTAGACATGCAAGACATCACCTACTGTTGCTATCCACTTCCTTTGTGTTTTTGGACAACCAACTATTCTGTGATGGGCTCAAGGTCTTTTTTGAGTTGATCCAGTAAGTCAAGGAACTACTCCGTAGGGCACAGTTTGAAGACATACTGACAGAATGTTTGGTTGTTGTGGTTTTCAGGTTTGACCTCTTAACACTGCCTCCTTCTCACAAATGATCCCAAAAATATAAAAATTAAATAAAGTTGGTTCAACACAGTGGCGGGTCATTTTGACCCTAGGACAACGGGAGGGTTAAACAGATCACTGGGTGACTGATTCACTCTGTTTTCTCATCAATACATGGCCGCCCGCGGGAAGATGTTTTGGATTTGTGGTGCTGTCGTCAAGTTTTTTTCTCTGCTCATACAGGAGCAATAAAGGCCTAGTTCTCTCATTTTGTGGATTTCTTTGTATATATATTTTTGTATATACACTACCTGTCAAAAGTTTGGACACACCTACTCATTTTTACAATTTAAAAATGTAACCTTTATTTAACCAGGTAAGCCAGTTGAGAACAAGTTCTCATTTACAACTGCGACCTGGCCAAGATAAAGCAAAGCAGTGCGATAAAAACAACAACACAGAGTTACATATGGGGTAAAACAAAACATAAAGCCCCAATATTTTTTTGGGGGGGGGCTAAAGGGGTGGTCGGGGAGCGAGAGAGAAGAGCCCCGACCACTGCACCCGGTGGGTTTCCAGATTGATTCCCTACGACCATGGGAAGAAGAGTGGGAACTGTATTATATTGAGGAGTCGGAGGATGACGACGACGATGAGTTTCTGTTCCCTAATTCGTGGGGGTCCTCACTGGAGGAGGAGTGCCGAGAGAGAGAGAGGGATCGGATCCGCAGGGTAAGAGAAGAGGCCACCACATTATGGGGCCTTATAGCTAGAATAGAGCGGGAGAGATCCTTTCAAGAGGAGGCACTGCAGGAGGCTCGTAGGGAGAAGGAGGAAGTAGAGGTACGGAAAGAGGAGCTGGTTAGGCAATATAAGGAGCGGGGGTTAATAGAGGAACCCAGGAATGCGGAGAAACGCACTGTATAGCCAGTGCGCATGCACAGCCCAGTGCGTTCTGCGCCATTTTTGTATATACACTACCTGTCAAAAGTTTGGACACACCTACTCATTTTTAAAATTTTTAAATGTAACCTTTATTTAACCAGGTAAGCCAGTTGAGAACAAGTTCTCATTTACAACTGCGACCTGGCCAAGATAAAGCAAAGCAGTGCGATAAAAACAACAACACAGAGTTACATATGGGGTAAAACAAAACATAAAGTCAAAAATACAACAGAAAATATATATACAGTGTGTGCGAATGTAGTAAGTTATGGAGGTAAGGCAATAAATAGGCCATAGTGCAAAATAGTTACAATTTCGTATTAACACTGGAATGATAGTTGTGCAGAAGATGATGTGCAAATAGAGATACTGGGGTGCAAATTAGCAAAATAAATAACAATATGGGGATGAGGTAGTTGGGTGGGCTAATTTCAGAATGGCTGTGTACAGGTGCAGTGATCAGTAAGCTGCTCTGACAACTGATGCTTAAAGTTAGTGAGGGAGATAAGAGTCTCCAGCTTCAGAGATTTTTGCAGTTCGTTCCAGTCATTGGCAGCAGAGAACTGGAAGGAATGGCGGCCAAAGGAGGTATTGGCTTTGGGGATGACCAGTGAGATATACCTGCTGGAGCGCAGACTACGGGTGGGTGTTGCTATGGTGACCAGTGAGCTAAGATAAGACAGGGATTTAAAGGGTTTTTCTTTATTTTTACTATTTTTTACATTGTAGAATAATAGTGAAGACATCAAAACTATGAAATAACACATATGGAATCAAGTAGTATCCAAAAAATGTTAAACAAATCAAAATATATTTTATATGTGTCACGCCCTGACTCAGGGGACTTTTATATGTTGAGTCAGGGTGTGGAGTTCTATGTTGTATTTTCTATGTTTCAGTCTAGGTGTTGTATATCTATGTTTGGCCGGGTGTGATTCCCAATCAGAGACAGCTGTCGCTCGCAGCCTATTGGCACTCGTTAGTTGTGGGATCTTGTTCCGTGTATAGGTTTGTTGTGTGTTCAACCTTAGGACTTCACGTTTTGATTGGTTTATTGTTTTGTCGTGTGTTTATCAGTTCATAAACATGTATGCATTTCACGCTGCGCCTTGGTCTGACCCGTCCTTAAACGAACGTGACAGAAGATCCCACCAAACACGGACCAAGCAGAGTGCCCAGGAGGACCGAGCACCCTGGACACAGGTGGGGAAGATTTGGTCTTGGGAGGAGATATTTGCGGGGAAAGGACCATGGGCGAAGGTAGATGCCCAGGCAGGAGAGGAGCAACGGCAACACAGAAGCCGGCCGAGGAGGAAGCCCGAGAAGCAGCCCCAATAAAAATGTTTTGGGGGGGCTAAAGGGGTGGTCGGGGAGCGAGAGAGAAGAGCCCCGACCACTGCACCCGGTGGGTTTCCAGACTGATTCCCTACGACCATGGGAAGAAGAGTGGGAACCGTATTATATTGAGGAGTCGGAGGATGACGACGACGATGAGTTTCTGTTCCCTAATTCGTGGGGGTCCTCACTGGAGGAGGAGTGCCGAGAGAGAGAGAGGGATCGGATCCGCAGGGTAAGAGAGGAGGCCACCACATTACGGGGCCTTATAGCTAGAATAGAGCGGGAGAGATCCATTCAAGAGGAGGCACTGCAGGTGGCTCGTAGGGAGAAGGAGGAAGTAGAGGTACGGAAAGAGGAGCTGGTTAGGCAATATAAGGAGCGGGGGTTAATAGAGGAACCCAGGAATGCGGAGAAACGCACTGTATAGCAGGTGCGCATGCACAGCCCAGTGCGTTCTGTGCCAGCGCCCCACAGGTGTCGTGCAAAAGTGGGCAGCCAGGACGGGTTGGGCCAGCTCTCCGCTCCAGACCTCCTGTCCGCCTTCACAGTCCGGTCCGGCCCGTTCCTGTTCCTCGCACCAAGCCAGTAGTGTGTGTCCCCAGTCCGGCCCGTTCCTGCTCCTCGCACCAAGCCAGTGGTGTGTGTCCCCAGTCCGGTCCGGCCCATTCGTGCTCCCCGCACCAAGCCAGTGGTACGTGTTCCCAGTCCGGCCGGCCCGTTCCTGCTCCCCGCACCAAGGCAGTGGTGCGTGTTCCCATTCCAGCCCGGCCCGTTCCTGCTCCTAGCACCAAGCCAGTGGTGCGTGTCGCCAGTCTGGCCCGGCCCGTTCCTTCTCCTCGCACCAAGCCAGTGGTGCGTGTTCCCAGTCCGGCCCGGCCCGTTCCTGCTCCTCGCACCAAGCCAGTGGTGCGTGTCGCCAGTCCGGCCCGGCCTGTTCCTGCTCCTCGCACCAAGCCAGTGGTGCGTGTCGCCAGTCCGGCCCGGCCTGGTCCTGCTCCTCGCACCAGACCAGTGGTGCGTGTCGCCAGTCCGGCCCGGCCCGTTCCTGCTCCTCGCACCAAGCCAGTGGTGCGTGTCCCCAGTCCGGCCCGGCCTGTTCCTGCTCCTCGCACCAAGCCAGTGGTGCGTGTCGCCAGTCCGGCCCGGCCCGTTCCTGCTCCTCGCACCAAGCCAGTGGTGTGTGTTCCTAGTCCAGTCCGGCCCGTGCCTGCTCCTCGCACCAGACCAGTGGTGCGTGTGTCCAGTCCGGCCCGTACCCGTTCCACCGGTGCCTGATCCGGCACCGGTCAGCTGCTCCACTCCGGAGCCAGAGCAGTCCGCTCCACCGGTGCCCGATCCAGCTCCGGTCAGCTGCTCCACTTCGGAGCCAGAGCAGTCCGGTCCACCGGGGTCCGGTCCAGCTCCGGTCAGCGGATCCACTCCGGAGCCAGAGCAGTCCGCTCCACCGGTGCCTGATCCAGCTCCGGTCAGCTGCTCCGCTCCGGAGCCAGAGCAGTCAGCTCCACCGGGGTCCAGTCCGGCTCCGGTCAGTGGCTCCACTCCGGAGCCAGAGCGGTCCGCTCCACCGGTGCCTAGTCCAGCTCCGGTCAGCGGCTCCACTCCGGAGCCAGAGCAGTCCGCTCCACCGGTGCCCAGGCCAGCTCCGGTCAGCGGCTCCAGTCCGGAGCCTGAGTAATCCGCTCCACCGGTGCCCGGTCCAGCTCCGGTAAGCGGCCCCAGTCCAGACCCAGACGTCAGCCCCTCTCCAGGTTCGGGGTCTCCCACACCAGGGTCCAGACAGGGCTTGGAGTATCGTGGGAGGAAGGAGAGGGGAAGCAGCGCACTGAGGTCCAGACCGGACCAGGGGCGCAACAGGGAGGCGGAGAGTATGTGGTCGTCACGCCCGGAGCCGGATCCGCCTCCGAGGCGAAATGCCCACCCGGCCCTTACCCTGTTATGTAAAGGTTGTGCGGTCGGAGTCCGCACCTTTGGGGGGGGTACTGTCACACCCTGACGTATGGGACTCTAGTATGTTGAGTCAGGGTGTGGAGTTCTATGTTGTATTTTCTATGTTTCAGTCTAGGTGTTGTATATCTATGTTTGGCCGGGTGTGATTCCCAATCAGAGACAGCTGTCGCTCGTTGTCTCTGATTGGGAATCAAACTTAGGCAGCCTATTGGCACTCATTAGTTGTGGGATCTTGTTCCGTGTATAGGTTTGTTGTGTGTTCAACCTTAGGACTTCACGTTTTGATTGGTTTATTGTTTTGTCGTGTGTTTATCAGTTAATAAACATGTATGCATTTCACGCTGCGCCTTGGTCTGACCCGTCCTTAAACGAACGTGACAATATGTGAGATTCTTAAATAGCCACCCTTTGCCTTGATGACAGCTTTGCACACGCTTGGCATTCTCTCAACCAGCTTCAATGGAATGAATTTCAATTAACAGGTGTGCCTTCTTAAAAGTTAATTTGTGGAATTTCTTTCCTTCCTAATGCGTTTCAGCCAATCAATTGTGTTTATTTATTTTTTATTATCAGGGGGTGCGCACACTCCACTGGCTTCCAGTTGAAGCTCGCATCTACTACAAAACCATGGTGCTTGCCTACGGAGCTGTGAGGGGAACGGCACCTCCTTACCTTCAGGCTCTGATCAGACCCTACACCCAAACGAGGGCACTACGTTCATCCACCTCTGGCCTGCTAGCTCCCCTACCTCTACGGAAGCACAGTTCCCCCTCAGCCCAGTCAAAGCTATTCGCTGCTCTGGCACCCCAATGGTGGAACAAGCTCCCCCACGACGCCAGGACAGCAGAGTCACTGACCACCTTCCGGAGACACTTGAAACCCTACCTCTTTAAGGAATACCTGGAACAGTATAACAGTAATCCTTCTACCCCCCCCCCCCCAAAAAAAAAAAAAAAAAATTATAGAAGGAAAAAAAGGGTGGTTGTCCCACTGGCTATCATAAGTTGAATGCACCAATTTGTAAGTCACTCTGGATAAGAGCATCTGCTAAATGACTTAAATGTAAAATGTAAATGTGCTGCAGCACCCTCAGCACCCCTATTTTCCGCTGCTATGCATCACTATCCTACTCTCTCTGGCTTCAGTGAATGCTTAGGTCCACTAACTAGCAGCGGTGACATTTTAGAAAGCAACAAAGGATAATTATGGATCAAGATATAGTTGTTGTACATGCATGCATGGTTGGGAAATAACTGCTTTACCAGCAGATTTACAGATACTTCTGAAATACTGGATGATTACTTCTTGGATTACTTTTAAATTCAGAAAGGATCTTTTGAAAAAAATACGTTATCACACATTTCTGTTTTCTCAATGACATTCAAATCAGCATTGAAAAAAGGCACAAGTTTAAGTTTGTTCCACATGAGGGAGTCTTCTTCTAATGGCTCTTAAGGGGAAAGTAATCCAAAAGTAATCAGATAACATTATTGAGTTTGCGTAATCCAAAAATTACGTTACTGATTACAATTTTGGACAGGTAACTAGTGTAAGGGATTACATTTAGAAAGTAACCTACTCAACCCCGCATGTGTATCTGTGTGTGTGTGTGTGTATTTGTAAGAGAGAGTGTTTGAACCGGTGTGCTGCCTGTGTACCAGCAGCTAAAGTGGTCCTCCTAGCAGACCCTCTTACAGTCACGATTTTACAGTAGCTCTCTGAAGGGCCTAAAGTGGTCCTCCTAAAAGACCCTCTTACAGTCACGATTTTACAGTAGCTCTCTGAAGGGCCTAAAGTGGTCCTCCTAGCAGACCCTCTTACAGTCACGATTTTACAGTAGCTCTCTGAAGGGCCTAAAGTGGTCCTCCTAGCAGACCCTCTTATAGTCACGATTTTACAGTAGCTCTCTGAAGGGCCTAAAGTGGTCCTCCTAGCAGACCCTCTTATAGTCACGATTTTACAGTAGCTCTCTGAAGGGCCTAAAGTGGTCCTCCTAGCAGACCCTCTTATAGTCACGATTTTACAGTAGCTCTCTGAAGGGCCTAAAGTGGTCCTCCTAGCAGACCCTCCTACAGTCACGATTTTACAGTAGCTCTCTGAAGGGCCTAAAGTGGTCCTCCTTGCAGACCCTCTTATAGTCACGATTTTACAGTAGCTCTCTGAAGGGCCTAAAGTGGTCCTCCTTGCAGACCCTCCTACAGTCACGATTTTACAGTAGCTCTCTGAAGGGCCTAAAATGGTCCTCCTAGCAGGCGGTATTACGGTCTTACAGTCCCAGTCAACTGACATGATCCTGATCCACCAGGAGCTCTTCTTTTTTTCCATTGCTCTCTTTCGTCCGGCGAGCTACCGCTATTGGCTGGAGGCTCAGCTAAAAGCCCCCAGTGTGATAAGATGTGAGTCTGAGAGAGAGACAGAGACAGAAAGAGACAGTATCATTGGGCCACTGATTATTCTGTGATGAGGAAATGGTCTAAAAATAAAACCAAATGGAAAAAGGCTAGATGATATCATCCCCAGATTGCTGACTACAGCGACGGTAGAGTCCAGGGAGGGAGGTGTCTGGGGAGACGGCAACTTCTCTGCCTCCTCAAATAACTTGACCTTACAGAAGTAGAATATGGTAGAAGTAATAACTGGTGCTAGTACGGCTAGTTAGTAGCATTGGGAATCGTGGGAGGTAGTATTGTAATAAATATAATCAGATTCCACCTATCCATAGAAAGTGTTTTGACAGAGGTAGAGCAGAAGGTGACAAATATACATTACAATAAATACATGAGACAGTAACCTTCCCAAGTTTATGATAAACCTTTTGAAGTTCCACCTGTAGCAAGCCAGGGCCATGTTCAGAACGAAAACGGCCATCAAGTTCAAACAGGTGAGGTTCGAGAAACGTTTGCCTTTAGGGTTCTTAGATGGTAACTCTCCTGAGTGGCGCAGTGGTCTAAGGCACTGCATCGCAGTGCTAGCTGTGCCACTAGAGATCCTGGTTCGAATCCAGGCTCTGTCGTAGCCGGCCGCGACCGGGAGACCCATGGGGCGGCGCACAATTCGTCCAGGGTAGGGGAGGGAATGGCCGGCAGGGATGTAGCTCAGTTGGTAGAGCATGGCGTTTGCAACGCCAGGGTTGTGGGTTCGATTCCCACGGGGGGCCAGTATGAAAAAAATAATAATAATGTATGCACTAACTGTAAGTCGCTCTGGATAAGAGCGTCTGCTAAAATGTAAATGTAAAAATGTGAATTTTGCCTGGAGAGTGGCGGTCTTGCAGGCGTAGAAATTCACAAGCGTGCCCCCTAATGATGTCTGCAGAGGGAGCCACTGGTCCAAGCAAGGCAACAGTAAACATGTATTCCCCTACGAATGATGCAGCGCCCCCCTTGGGCCAATCAGTGTAATTTCGTAAATACTGGACGTATCATTGACCCAAGTTTAATCAAAATCGGGCCAGTGGTGTCTGAGATGTTGCGTGGATTAGCTAGACTCATATCCCTGACCATGTGTGCCACATTTCAGCACTCTGAGTCAAACAGATCAAGAGATATAAACATGTGCCACCATGGGTTAGCTGACAACGTCACGAAAACGATGCACACGCTTCAATGGGGCAGAAGTCTCTTAGTTGTTGTGATTTTGGATGGCCAGATAGCTACCAACAATGACAAGAAACTGCCATGTGGGGAATCATAAGTGACTTGTTTCAGCTACAGTGGCTTGTGAAAGTATTCACCCCCATTGGCATTTTTCCTTTTTTGTTGCCTTACAACCTGGAATTAAAATTGATTTTTGGGGGGTTTGTATCATTTGATTTACACAACATGCCTACCACTTTGAAGATGCAACATTTTTTTTTTTTGTGAAACAAACAAGAAATAAGACAGAAAAACAGACAACTTGAGCGTGCATAACTATTCACCACCCCAAAGTCAATACTTTGTAGAGCCACCTTTTGCATCAATTACAGCTGCAAGTCTCTTGGGGTATGTCCCTATAAGCTTGGCACATCTAGCCACTGGGATTTTTGCCCATTCTTCAAGGCAATACTGCTCCAGCTCCTTCAAGTTGGATGGGTTCTGCTGGTGTACAGCAATCTTTAAGTCATACCACAGATTCTCAATTGGATTGAGGTCTGGGCTTTGACTAGGCCATTCCAAGACATTTAAATGTTTCCCCTTAAACCACTCGAGTTTTGCTTTAGCAGTATGCTTAGGGTCATTGTCCTGCTGGAAGGTGAACCTCCGTCCCAGTCTCAAATCTCTGGAAGACTGAAACAGGTTTCCCTCAAGAATTTCCCCTGTATTTAGCGCCATCCATCATTCCTTCCAATTCTGACCAGTTTCCCAGTACCTGCCGATGAAAACATCCCCACAGCATGATGCTGCCACCACCATGCTTCACTGTGGGGATGGTGTTCTCGGGGTGATGAGAGGTGTTGGGTTTGCGCCAGACATAGTGTTTTCCTTGATGGCCAAAAAGCTCAATTTTAGTCTCATCTGACCAGAGTACCTTCTTCCATATGTTTGGGGAGTCTCCCACATGCCTTTTGGCGAACACCAAACGTGTTTGCTTCTTTTTTTTCTTTAAGCAATGGCTTTTTTCTGGCCACTCTTCGGTAAAGCCCAGCTCTGTGGAGTGTACGGCTTAAAGTGGTCCTATGGACAGATACTCCAATCTCCGCTGTGGAGCTTTGCAGCTCCTTCAGGGTTATCTTTGGTATCTTTGTTGCCTCTCTGATTAATGCCCTCCTTGCCTGGTCCGTGAGTTTTGGTGGGTGGCCCTCTCTTGGCAGGTTTGTTGTGGTGCCATATTCTTTCAATTTTTTAAATAATGGATTTAATGGTGCTCCATGGGATGTTCAAAGTCTCAGATATTTTTTTATAGCCCAACCCTGATCTGTACTTCTCCACAACTTTGTCCCTGACCTGTTTGGAGAGCTCCTTGGTCTTCATGGTGCCGCTTGCTTGGTGGTGCCCCTTGCTTAGTGGTGTTGCAGACTCTGGGGCCTTTCAGAACAGGTGTATATATACTGAGATCATGTAACAGATCATGTGACACTTAAATTGCATACAGGTGGACTTTATTTAACTAATTATGTGACTTCTGAAGGTAATTGGTTGCACCAGATCGTATTTAGGGGCTTCATAGCAAAGGGGGTGAATACATATGTACACACCACTTTTCCGTTATTTATTTTTTTAGAATTTTTGTAAACAAGTTATTTTTTTCATTTCACTTCACCAATTTGGACTAATTTGTGTATGTCCATTACATGAAATCCAAATAAAAATCCATTTAAATTACAGGTTGTAATGCAACAAAATAGGAAAAACGCCAAGAGGGATGAATACTTTTGCAAGGCACTGTATATAGTTTAATCTTGTTCTTGGTACCATGTCTTGTTTTGAGGTGTTTTGACTGATTTCATGTAAATACTTATGTGGCTAAAATTCGCTAGCTTGCTAACCAACATCAGTAACAATGTATTTGAGAGACAACAAGTGCTCATTGTGCAAATGTATTTATGTTTTCAATAAACATTGGAGACGAAATGTAGTTTACATGTTGTCAACAATTTAAGCCAACCTCGTCTGCTTTGTCCCATAGTTGTGCACGCATCGGTTTTGTTGCTATACAACCAACCCGTCTATATGTTGAGTGTTGACATTTTGTTTATCAGTTCTGTCTGCGATATCGCATGACTAACGTACGAACAAACGTACAAACGAACGGACGGACGGATAGTCCCCTCCCCTATTTCATTGTGGGGGACAATTCAAGTCTGCAGAGGGAGCCACTGGTCCAAAAGACCTGTCTGTAAACAATTGTAGGAAAAATTATGTCCTAACCGACTTGCCAAAACTATAGTTTGTTAACAAGAAATTTGTGGAGTGGTTGAAAAACGAGTTTTAATGACTCCAACCTAAGTGTATGTAAACTTCCGACTTCAACTGTATGTAATGCCAGAGAAAAAAGAAGCAGCAGCAATGACTTCAGCAGCTTTTTACATTGCTGAATTTTGCAGTTGTACTGTACTGTCCTCCCAGAGCTCTTAACTGCACTGATAGTGCTCCTCCTCTCTCTCTCTCCCTGAGAAGGGCACTTTTTGTGCTGATTTAAAGATTTAGAATTTTTTGCCACAAGGCTTAAAAGATAAAAGTGTTAATCTTTTTTATATTTCAGATGGGTAGATTTGTTTGTGGTATTTTCAATATATCACTCTGAATTATGTGAAAAATAACCAACAAGGCGTTGTAACAGTGTGTTCATAACTTTTATCTTTGATCCTGTGGTGCGGACATCACCATGTGAACTAGAGGAGGCTGGTGGGAGGAGCTATAGGAGGACGGGCTCATTGTAATGGCTGGAATGGTATTAATGGAAGGGTATCAAACACATCAAACGTATGGAAACCACATGTTTGACTCCGTTCCATTTATTCCAGTCCAGCCACTTCAATGAGCCCGTCCTCCTATAGCCTCCTCTTTGAACTTTCCCTAACTGAATATCCCAGGCAAACTTCAGTCTTTTCATGTTGTTTTATTTTTCTCTCCAGCCCACCAACGGCTGTATAAATTCAAAACAACATCAACGCAAACTCTGCCTTTGCATTAAAGAAAGCAAACAAGTAGAAGAAACACAGCCACGCTATTCCCCAAACACCATGTTAACGGGATGGCAAACACCATTGCCTGGAGTGTGTTCTTGTGTGGAAGCTTGAGATCAGTACACTGGCCCTCCAACCAGCCTTGGGATCGAGGCTGAACTGAAAAAAAAAGTCTGAAATAATTAAGTCTGCTCTTCCTTTTCCTGTCAGAGTGAGACATAGCTCACCTTGCTACCTACAAAGAGGCTGAGCAACCTACTGTCTCAAGCATCACTCTGAACTCATCTTCCCACTCACTCCCTCCCTCCTCCCCTCTCTCTCTCTCCTCTTCTTCCTTTTCCTTCCTTTTTCTCAACTCAGGGCAGGGTATCTCAGAGTTACTGTCCTTAGTAAGATGCATTGATGCCGGTGTTCCAAGGGTAGATGGTTGTTACTGGTCCTCTGTGTATCATCCAGTACACATATAGACTATATTAACATCCAGCCTGCTTGTCAGAGCTGATTGACATTGCCTCATTGACAATGCCTCATAAATTCCAATTCAAATCTTGAATTTGAATTTAATTTGAATTGAAGTATTAAACATAATACAGAATTGCAATTCGAATTTGATAATACAGAATTGCAATTCGAATTTGAATAAAAGGAAATATAATTGAATTCAGTGAAATTCAATGAAATTCAAATGCCTCTTCCATGTTAGGTGTAGTGTATACAAATATACATATTGTACATAAAACATCAAATATTTCGTTGTATAGGCCTACATGCATATAACATATTGCTGTAACAATTGATTTTCAGGACAAACTATTAAAATGAATGATCATATATTAACATCCAGCCTGCTTGTCAGAGCTGATTGACATTGCTGGGCCTGGGGGAGGGCACAGTAGCCTTACTCTAGCACGTCATTGCATCTGTGCAGTGTTCATAACTAACTGCAAGAGTGGTCACTCCTTTTGTGTGGAGATAGTAGAGTTGGCTATAGTAGGTTACAGTATGGGACATGCAGTGCTCAGACACATGATAGTTCACTGATGGTGTCACGGTTAACTAAGCCAGAACCCAGAAGCAGACCAGGACACGGTACGTGAGACAAAGGTGAGTGTTTATTAATAGAGTCCGAGTGAAGCTGAATAATCCAGGGAACAGAGCGGGTGGCGTGGATGGGTTGTTGAGGGTGCAGTGGTTGGTCCGGTACTGGCTCGGCAGCCGCCGACCATCAGGCAGAGGTTGGGTGAAGGTTCCGGGTGAGAGACTGCAGACAGAACAAAACGGAGGTCAGTACACAGCAAGTCAAAAAGGTGCAAAACAACAAAACTAACACTACTGGCTCAGAGACTGATACGCTGACAACATACTGTTCATGGCTAACGATCCGGCAGGAACTGGATGTTGGGCCAGAGCCTAAGAAGGGTGATGATCAGGACCAGGTGTGCAGATTGCTGATGGGATGCAGGTGCGAAACCCAGAGCGCTCCCCGGAGCGTTCCCGAACCCTCGGGAAACTGGAGAATACGAGCAGGAACACTAGTCACCAGACAGGACCCGACTCAGACAGCCGGGATCGTCACAGTACCCCCTCCGACGAACGCCACCGGGCGGACTTCCCGGAGCGCCAGGATGGAGGCGGTAGAAGTCACTGATGAGGTCTGCGTCTAGGACCTGTCGCCGCGGAATCCAACTCCTCTCTTCAGGGCCATACCCCTCCCAGTCCACGAGATACTGGAAACCCCGGCCCCGCCTGCCTGGAATCCATGATGCGACGCACCGTGTAGGCAGGACCACCTCCGATCATCCGAGGAGGAGGAGGAGGAGGCGGAGGAGGCAACAGAGGACTGAGGAAGACAGGCTTGAGGCAGGAGACATGAAAGGTGGGATGGACTCTGAGCGTCCTCGGTAGTTTGAGTCGAACTGCCACTGGATTGATCACCTTCTCCACCACAAACGGACCAATGAACTTCGGTAACAACTTCCTAGACTCAGTCCGTAACGGAAGATCCCGTGTGGCCAACCAAACCCTATCTCCGATGGTATAGGTGGGAGCGGGAATCCGGCGACGATTCGCCTGGAGCTGATACCGGTCCGAAACTCTAAGGAGTGCCTTTCTGGCCTGATGCCAGGTCCGGTGGCAACGCCGAATATGGGCCTGAACAGAAGGCACTGAGAGCTCCTTCTCCTGAGAAGGAAACAGGGGAGGTTGGTAGCCATACAGGCACTGGAAGGGAGACATCCCAGTGGCAGATGTAGGAAGAGTATTGTGGGCATACTCAACCCAAGGCAACTGAGAGACCCAGGAGGTGGGGTTGGAAGAGACCAGACAGCGTAGCGTTGATTCCATCTTCTGGTTGGCTCTCTCCGCCTGACCATTGGATTGGGGGTGAAAACCAGATGTGAGACTGACCGTAGCTCCAATGGCCAAACAGAAGGACTTCCAGACAGCAGAGGTAAACTGAGGGCCACGGTCGGAAACGATATCACTGGGCAAACCGTGGACCCTGAAAACCTCCTAACCAGGATCTCGGACGTCTCCGAGGCAGAGGGAAGCTTGGCAATTGGCACAAAGTGGGGCGAACTTGCTGAATCTGTCCACGATAGTCAGAACGACCGTGTTCCCCTCAGAAGCGGGCAACCCCGTGACGAAGTCCAGGGCCAGATGCGACCATGGTCGCCGGGGAATAGGAAGGGGGTGAAGTAGTCCAGAGCTGGGCCGATTGGTACTCTTATTCTGCGCACACACTGGACAGGCAGCAACAAAACCCCGAGTATCCTCGGCCATGGCAGGCCACCAAAAACGTCTGCGAAGAAACGCCATAGTCCGAGCCACGCCAGGGCGACAAGCCATCTTGCTGGCGTGGGACCATTTGAGGACAGCAGGACGAACCGACTCAGGCACAAACAACCGACCGGGTGGACCGTTACCGGGACCGGGCTGAGTCCGAAGGGCCGCCAGCACCTCCTCCTCAATCTTCCACATAACTGCTCCCACGACGCAGTTCCGGGGGAGGATTGTCTCGGTCTTGGACCCACTCTCCTCCGTCTTGGAGAACATCCGGGACAAGGCGTCCGCCTTGCCGTTCTTAGATCCAGGTCGGAACGTCAGGGCAAACTTGAATCGTCCGAAAAACAACGCCACCTGGCCTGACGGGAGTTGAGACGCTTTAGCCGATTGCACGTAAGCAAGATTCTTGTGGTCCGTCCAGACAATAAACGGTTGCTCCGCCTCCAACCAGTGGCGCCACTCCTCCAAGGCAAGTTTCACCGCGAGTAGCTCCCGGTTACCCACATCGTAATTCCTCTCCGCAGGCGAAAGGCGACGAGAGTAGTAGGCGCAGGGATGGAGTTTACTGTCCGTGGAGCATCGCTGCGACAGGATGGCGCCAACTCCCACATCAGACGCGTCCACTTCAACGATCGAACTGACGGGCCGTGTCCGGTTGAGAGAGAATCGGTGCGTTGGTGAATCGCCTCTTCAAATCCAGAAACGCTCGATCCGCCTCCGGATTCCACTTGAAGGTCCTGATGCTGGAAGTCAAGGCAGTTAACGGAGCGGCCACACGGCTGTAATCCCGGATGAATCTGCGGTAGAAATTCGCAAACCCCAAAAATCTCTGGAGCTGCAATCTCGCACCGGGCTGGGCCCATTCCAGAACCGCTCTAACCTTCTCCTGGTCCATCCTAATCTCTCCCCTGGAGATGATGTACCCGAGAAAGGATGTCGTGTGGGCGTGAAACTCGCACTTCTCGGCCTTCACAAACAGGCGATTCTCCAACAATCGCTGCAGAACCTGCCGGACATGCTGGACGTGGTCGGAAGGTTCCTTCGAGAAGATCAGAATGTCATCCAGGTAAACAAACACAAAGAGACCGATCATATCTCTCAGGACGTCGTTCACCATACTCTGGAATACCGCTGGAGCATTGGTCAGTCCAAACGGCATCACCTGATACTCGAGTGACCCATCGGTGTATTGAAACCCGTCAACCACTCGTCCCCCTCTCTGATCCGGACCAGGTGATACGCATTGCGTAGGTCTAGCTTGGTGAACACCGTAGCACCCTGTAAGGAGTCGAAGGCAGAACTCATCAAGGGCAGGGGATACTTGTTCTTGACCGTGATGTCATTCAACCCCGATAATCAATACACGGTCGAAGAGAGCCATCCTTCTTACCCACAAAGAAGAATCCTGCCCCCCAGGGGTGATGACGAGGGACGAACGAGACCAGCAGCTAGGGACTCCTTGATGTAGGTCTCCAACGCCTCACGTTCAGGTCGGGAGATACTGTATAACCTTCCCTTGGGGTAGACAGCTCCAGGGACCAGGTTGATGGCACAATCATATGGTCGGTGGGGAGGGAGTGACAGAGCCTTCTGCTTACTGAAAACTTCCCCCAAATCGTGATATGTCTCGGGAACCAGGGACAAATCTGGGGGTTTAGCCTCAATCACCTGACTGGGAACCGAATGGGGGCAGGCAGTCTTGAGACAGTTAGCATGACAATCAAGGCTCCAACTCGTTACCTTGCCCGTCACCCAATCGAACGTGGGATTGTGTTCCTTCAGCCAGGGGTATCCAAGGACCAGAGGAACATGGGAAGACGGCAGAATGAAGAATGAAATCATCTCAGAATGATTCCCCGACAACCGCATCTTAACCGGTTCAGTCCTCATCGTGATACGTGCCAGACTACTGCCGTTCAGAGTGGTAGCTTCAATGGCTTCCGGCAATTGCTCCTTGGAAAGCCCCAGCTGTTCCACCAACTCGGCATCTAGAAAGCTTCCATCGGCACCTGAATCGATAAAAGCGTTAATCGCTAAGCTCTGATTCCTGTTCATAAGGGTAGCCGGAAACGGGGTCTGACAGAGGTATTGAGAGGTCGAAACTGGCTCGCTAAAAGTCCTCCCAACTTTAGCGAGCCGCGCAGTTTGACGCACCCGACTGGATCCTGAGAAGCTGATCGGTTGGACGGAACCCATTGCTTCTCCCTCCTTCGCTCTCGGACTCGATTATCCACCCGAATAGACAAAGCTACCAAGCTGTCCAGGTCACTAGGCTCCGGATAGGAGATCAACTCATCCTTGAGCTGCTCCGACAGACCCTGGTAAAAGGCCGCTTGCAGAGACTCCTCGTTCCACCCACTCTCCACAGCCAACGTCTTGAACTCGATCACGAAGTCGGCCACGCTACAGTTCCTTGGCGAAGCGAAAACAGGCGCCTAGCTGCGTCCCCTCCTCGGACGGAATGGTCGAAGAGCTTCCTCATCTCGGCCGTGAACCCCTGGTATGAAGCCATGCAGGGATCCTGTCGTTCCCAAACGGCTGAAGCCCACTCCAGCGCTCGACCACGCAGCAACTCAATCACAAAGGCTATCCTAGCCTTGTCTGTGGCATAAGAGTAGGGCTGTAGATCGAACACTAGTCCACACTGCATAAGGAAGGAACGGCATCTTCCCAGCTCTCCCTCATACTTATCCGGCGTCGGAACCTTGGGCTCACGGATGGACACAGCTTCAGAAGCGGCAGGCGAGATGGGTGAAACCGGTAGTGGCTCCTCCACCGGACACTTGCGTTGGTTCTGGACCTCCGTCAGACCGGTAGAAAGGTTCCGAACTGACAACGCGATCTCCTGTAGTACCGTGCTATGATGGCCCAACATCCTCTCCTGCTGGGTAATAGCATGGCGAACAGAGTCCAGGTCCGCTGGGTTCATTACTGGCCGGATCGTTCTGTCACGGTTAACTAAGCCAGAACCCAGAAGCAGACCAGGACACGGTACGTGAGACAAAGGTGAGTGTTTATTAATAGAGTCCGAGTGAAGCTGAATAATCCAGGGAACAGAGCGGGTGGCGTGGATGGGTTGTTGAGGGTGCAGTGGTTGGTCCGGTACTGGCTCGGCAGCCGCCGACCATCAGGCAGAGGTTGGGTGAAGGTTCCGGTGAGAGACTGCAGACAGAACAAAACGGAGGTCAGTACACAGCAAGTCAAAAAGGTGCAAAACAACAAAACTAACACTACTGGCTCAGAGACTGATACGCTGACAACATACTGTTCATGGCTAACGATCCGGCAGGAACTGGATGTTGGGCCAGAGCCTAAGAAGGGTGATGATCAGGACCAGGTGTGCAGATTGCTGATGGGATGCAGGTGCGGAAACCCAGAGCGCTCCCCGGAGCGTTCCCGAACCCTCGGGAAACTGGAGAATACGAGCAGGAACACTAGTCACCAGACAGGACCCGACTCAGACAGCCGGGATCGTCACAGATGGATTCTCTTACACATTCAAAATACATGTTTTTGTGCAAAAGGCAGGATGAGAGGTGGATTTAAAATGCTGAGACAAATCGATTTATTTAAGACCTCTAGTACTGAACTGTCCTTGTTATGATATAGAACACATTTTATATTCTATTTGGTGTTGACAACATGTAGAATGTTGCATGATGCCCTCTTAATTATGTGAGCATTTTGACTGATTTTCACCATAGGGGCTAGACTGTTGCCCTGCTCAGCATGCAGTTAACATTTTCACACCCTCCCAATAATCCCTCTGATTGGCAACCATTTTGCATAATGGCGACCCATGTGTTTTTGATAGATTCATTTCATTGAATCACTGTGATAAACTTTTATAACAGCTATCATTTACCTGCAGCAAATGTAGACCTCTTTTGGAGATGACCTAAGGCCTATAAATTATATCCAAAGTCCCCAGCTATATTTCCTTTGTGGGGTGTTTATGTAAATTCAGCCAGCCCCAAGCGGCTATATGATATGCTATGCTCTGTGAAATTGCCATCTTTGTCTAGAATGCCTACCCCCAACCACTACCACCATTACCTTCATTTCAATCTCAGCACGCAATCGGAATATTCTCCCTTAGCTATTCCTAACAGATCTAATGAATGTATTGCCCCAAAGGTGAATGCCATAATTGATAAAAAAAACACAATGTTTTCGCCTAGGCTGGGTGCTGGACGTGTGGAGACATCAAAGTCGTGCAGCACGCCACACCGCGGCTCTATTTCATCCTAGTTAATGAGCAAACGGCGAGAGTGCTTCTGGGTCACCGTGGGAACATGCCCGGCGAGGTCACTTCAAAGGCATGATAATGAAGGATTAAGTGTAAATCACAGTGATGGTTTAGTCCCTGCGTTACATTTCCCACTGTCGCCGTCTATTTGATTAACAAATCATTGCAATATGATCTGGTAAAATGTGTCCGCTGTCATTTTCCTTGTCCATCTTACTCTACATAAATCCCTAATATCCAGATTACCGGATATACAAAGTGGGCAATGGACCTTTTATAAAGCCCTGATGATAGTGATGAAATATCCTTTAATTACAGCCCTATATCTCTTTGGTGTATTCATATTTTAATGTAATGCTGTGCTTGCTTTCTTAATTGCCTCTTAGGGGGGTGTTGTCAAATGATAGGGACAGGATAGAACAGAAGTGATTTCAAAATGGTGGCCTCCCGCTTTATCCATCCAGTCTGTTTTAGTGCTCCTCTATCCAAGAAGAGGAGTTGTCAGCAGGAGAATATGGATACATTACATATCTTACCCATGGTCCTCTCCTTCAGTGTGTAACCCTGACCATCTCTCACCTTGGCCCTTCCAAAGTCCTTCTCGTTAGGGGGTTGCCCATAAGTGCAGCTGAAGAGATTTATGCACCTGTAGGCCCTCCGAGTGCACTCCACCAGAGAGGCACTCTTGTCAGCACACACTCCAAATGATATGAGGAGGCTATACCCTTGAAGGGGTTTCTTTAAAAAATAGGTGCCTCTCGGGATAATTATTCAGTCAAGTGGTTGTTTATGACACGCCTTGATAAAGTGTCCAAAATTATTATGGATTTAAGCATTGGTTATGACTAAGGTCAAAGACGGGGTCAAGGTTTTTCAGAGGGTTCTAAAGATGGTTCTAAAACATTACAGGCGATAATCTTTACATTTACGCCTATAAACCACAGCAACAGCAAATATAATCCAGGATACATACATTAATAAGATCAACAGCATTTCAGTATCCATACAGGCATATTTGATAGTTTTAGTTTCGCAGCGATTAGTGGAGGTTGTGACAGGCAGCTGAGATTGGGCAGTCTCGCTGGCCAGAGTGGGAAATCAGGCTCATTTAGCTGCAAGCTCCGAGGTGGCTCTCATTTCACCTGAGCTCTGTAATGTTTAATTGGCCTCATTATGTAATTAACTTAGCAAATGTAGCTCTTCCCCTCAAGAGCACAGCGTTAAACAGTAGCAGATCAAGAGGCGTCCCAAAGTCACTCCATCATACACACTACAGTGTCAGCATGTAGGCCTACAGATGTAGGATCTTAATTTGATCACTCTTGTTGCTGAGAATGTTCCTGCACAGCAGGAAATACAAACTTGGAGTGTATTCAATGTTTAAAAAGGCTTCTAAAGTTTGTAATTTCCACTTTAAAATGTCAGACTTGATTTGCCCTAACGAAAAAGCTATCAACTCCTAAAAAAATGTCTATTCATTATAATCAACATAATAATTCACATTTCCTGTTGCTGCAGGATTATTTCCCTGCTGTAACAAACTGGCTCAAATTAGGATCCTACATCTGTATATAAGAGCTGCTGCTGGACATTGGACCTGAAGTTTTAGGAACATTTCCAAGGTCTCAGCAATATTGTTTTGGACGTGTAGCTACAGCTCTTTGTTTTACTCTCTATTCCCAACAGCTTAACCCTGTGATAAATGTGTTATGTCAACCAAATAACCGATAACAAACCTAAGGAACTGCAGTACAAGTTGGTGCTTAGGCTAGTTCAATATAGCTACTGTAGGAGAGTATGTTCTGTAATGTATTACAGATGTCTTCTGGCCGTATGGAGAGTGTAGTGTATTTGTGTGCGTTGGTTTAGGATGTTTGTTCTACAGTCATCGTAACAAGGACAAACACTACAGTAGTGTCAATGGCACACCATCTTGTCAAGGATCCTTGAAAGGCTGCAGTCTTGTCTGATAATGGTTGCATATCGTTTTTTTTCTCCTTTGGGGAATAAAACAAACGAATGGTAGATTAAACAAAAAAGGCCACGATATGAATCTGTGTTGTCATCTTTGAATTATCTGTCCTCTGTGAATTCCCAGATGAAATTACAAAGTGCCAATTTAACCAGTTCACTTGTTATTCGCCAGCAAAGTTATTGGGGTGCTTCCTGTTTTAATGACCACTGGCACAGTTCTGTGAAAGCCCAGCGACGGGGGCTGGAGAAGAGCAGCTTTACAAATGGGATCCATCATTTTTCATGCACAGAGTGACATCCCCCCATCAGCCAGTTTCGCCCCGATAGCTTCTCCCTGGGATCATTCATATCTGCATTAGAGACCTTTGTTAAAGGTCTCATCTAAATGCATTGAAAAATGCCTTGCTCTCCTGTGTACTTCCTGCTGAAAAAGCAATGGGTTGGTTGTGTGTGTTCATGTGTGTGTGTGTGTGTGTGTGTGTGCGTCTGTGTGTGTGTGTGTGTGCGTCTGTGTGTGTGTGTGTGCTCGCAGTGCTGAAATGTGCAGACTTTGCTCAAAGTTAGCACTGTGGCAAAGCAATATGGTGTCACTGAAGCCTGGCTCAAAACAACATATGGGCTTTTAGAGGACAGGGTTCTCACAGCAGTGCATACAGGTACAATTGAGCAATGTATTGTCAACAATGAATTTAAGGAAAAGGCCTAGACTATTATTTATTTTACAATTGCTCCAACTTTTGCATTTACAGCACAGCAAGTAATGTACCTAGAGTAAATCAAAGTATGAGGGGTAAATTTAGACAAAACATGATAGTATAATGAGGAAAAGTATTTAAAAAAAATAATTGACATGTGAAATAAGAATATGAATATGCTCAGTGTCTTAAATAATATTGGTTTGAGTAGCTACCAATTAACCAAAACACTACAGAAGCACTTCTTTCTATTTGACTAAACCCCATCTCAAAAGTATCTTCTTAAAGTAGCCTATACTTGACAATTACTCTGCCTTTCCCTCTGATCCTAATGAGATATTTTCTGTTACTGCCTTTCTATTTCCCGGAGCAGAATGAGACAGAAGTGATCAAGTGTTCATCTGCGTTTTAAGGTAATAATGTCACTGTCTAGCCACCATTTCCTCTCCTATGTAACAAGTCTATGGCTTAATTTCCCCTCTGATCAAAGCACCCTTGAGCTTCAAGGGGCCTCACTGATGCACTTGATTTGAAATTGCCCCAACCTCTCTGCCCACTAATTTCACAACACTTAGAAGTACCTGTAGCCACTGTAAAATACAGCATAAAACCCCAACCCTGTACTCAGACAATCCAATAAAACAGTTATATATAGGATACAAATGTATGTCGAACGTTTCATTAGGATGAACTAGGTAGTTAGGCTATATGTTCTGGCACACTTGGAAGATATATTAAGAATAGTAATTAACAAACCTGATAATTCAGAGTATCCTGAAATGGACTAATAATGTGGTGCTGGAGGACATCCCTGCATTAGGGTTACATAGGGACCCCATGAGGGACCTCTTCAATAAATCCTTAACATATAGTTGTGCCATTTGGCCATGTTATCCCTCTCACAACAATATTGAAATCCACTTTCAAATGACATTGGAGTTAGTATTTTATCTTGACCGTATTCATATTATCACAATGGTTACTCGTTACATGGATGGTAGTTTGTCCGCAAATGTTAACTACGTTTCCAATTTCACTTGAGCCATCTGTCATTGACAGTCACATCTTTGAAGGAAACTTGAGAATTCGACAAAAGCTGTTATCAGAGTTAGTGAAATGCTGTTGGTTTTTCTGTTATAAAAATGAAGAGATTAGCGTCAATGGTTACCAACAATAATCATCTGTTTTATAGACAATAAATGTAAGATTAAAAATATAAAAATAAATGCAAAACTTGAACATGCTTCAAAATAAAGGATAAAGTATGTTATTTTCTCCCCCCCTTTCTATTTTCAATATACTTATCAGCACTCTGCTACTTTATCATGTGAGGCGGAAATATATATATATATTATTTTGCCACAATTCCAACAGGGAACAGAGAACATCCAAACACCAAAACGTGGAGAGAGGTTGGATGAGAAATCAGTGCAAGGGTCACTGACAAAAGAAATTGGGTTTTATCCAGAGCGTGTGCCTCAATACACAACTCTCCCAACAGCTCTGTACTAAAGGTAAGGGGACAGGCTTACAGCCATGTCCAACCCCACATTATTCCTCATAAATCTCCAAACTAGCCCAGACCACTGCCTCTGACAGCATGACTGATGAGTTTTCCATTGTGAATGTCAAGAGAAATGGTCTCCCGCACCTCATCTCCCCCATTTCTCATTGTGTGTGAGACTTTGGGTTTTATGGAGAAATACAGCCGTTATGATGAGCATTACTCGGCGATAATGAAGGTTATGTTGATGTTGCTGTCAGGTTTTTACCAGCAGGCTGGGCCCTGTGTGGAGACGTTTTCCATTCAGGCATTTCCTCTGTCCATGTGTCTTTATCTGAGCCCATATAAGCATATTTATACATATTTCTATATTTACATTGTGTCGACATGGTGATTGCCTTATCTAGCACCGCCTTCACTCATGAATAGAAATGTCAAGAGTTAATCAAGTCAAATAGCACCTTTATCAATGCTATTCCTGTAGGAGAAATTGCGTATTCAAAGCATTTCACCCCTGTTTTCCTATGTTCTGGATCCTTGCAAGTTTTGCTCAAGTTTGCTTTGCATCAATCCTACATCATCGTTGTCCATCATGTAGCTAGCTATTCTGTGTAGATTACTATGCTGTTTTTCATTCATGTTTTTTAAGTACATTTAACCTGAGCTAAACAAGTGATGTACATTTGAGATGAAATAAGATTAACTGAGATGAACATCTCTTGATTAAAGATTTACCCAGCACAACACAGTAGCTTAACCCATGTTTTGAATATTCCACTGATTTCACGACAACATGATCAAAGGTAGTGCTCTCAGGAGGGCTGTAGTCTTCGGAGGCTAATGTACAGATTTGACTTATTCCCCAGCACCCTTTGCACACAACAGCCTGCCAGCGGAGCCTACGGATAATGAGAGCTGAGCCAGGTTTTAGCAATGGCTATTAGCCCCAGCAATTGCATATCTATGAAAGCTTTCGTCAGGTGGTTATATGCAAGGACTTGACAGCTTTCCTTTGAGATTAGTCTCAGATACCCTTGTTAGATGGCAGTCTGCACAGATCAGTTTTTTCCTGCTGTGTCCCCTCCTCTCTGAAAGAATGTCCCCCTCAGCTCTTAGGTTCTTCTTCTGGGGCCCTGTTACACAACTGATAGGAATCAGGGTAAAAGCGTTTGTTTACTGTGAAAAGAGAGAGAGAGAGAAAGCGAGACAGAAAGAGATTGAAAGAGTGAGAGGGAGTGCAGCTCAGCGCTGTGGTAAATGTCAAGGATGATGAGGTCGGTCAGGCTGGCAGCGCTGTTGCTATTAAGGCAGCAGTTGTCTTCGCATGGCATCATCACAAACTCTGAGAACCGCAGTGAGACCCAGTAATGCATGCTTCAGAGACTTGCTCCTCTCCGAGTCCCGCTGTGTTTCACCTGGAAATTAGATTCACATGTTATCTTTGAGAACATCCTCCCTCATCACCCTGAAGCCAGCGTCGAAGTAGGTAAGGGTCAGGTGCCCCACTGTGCTGCTGTTAAAGCAATGAGCAATGGACTCAGGCATTAGAATGTTGTACAAAACGTTTTACTTTGTGGCTAGACGAGGGCTTTTGAAACGATGAACTCGACAAAACATTCAGAAAATACACTTTCTTTGTTTTTCATGTTCGTATGGAAACTATGGCACTATCTTCTAAACAATGGGCCTAGAGTTGCCTACAATATTGTGCAACTTCAACATGATCTAAATTTTGCGGTCAGTAAACATAAAACTACAAGTTACTTTCAAAGAAAGGATACAGAAAACTCTGAAGAAGAAGTGTTTATCCTCACTATGGCACATAAACATGCTGGCACCTTTTCATAAGGTAGATGCTAGAGCGAGGCTTTATCTGTTTACTGAGCCTACGTAGGATTCTTTCATGAGCTGTGTGCTGGCTGGCCTTTCGTATGTGTGCCTCTCATTGAACACTTAATCAATAGCTGTCATCTCCAAGTCATCCTTCAAAGTAGCCCCCGTTCTCAGCCTGCCCCATAATACGTCTCCATATAGAGCTATTTGAATTTGTATTACCCTTTAAGAGGTCCTTCTTTACAATCAGACGACTTAAAGGATTGTTTAAGGACCTTCAGTATGTAGTTTCGTAAGCACCAGACCTGCTTTATAAAAATCTATACACTGCCTGAGGTCCTGAGGCAGCCTGGTGACAGAGGAAAGAGGACGTGTGGAGAATCCTAGTCCTCCCACCCAAAGGCAATTTCAGTGTCTCGATTTTTCTGATTGTTTTGTAAAAGCGTTTTTTATTGGTGTTTTTCTCCAGCTCCTGTCTGTCGATTTGTTTTGGGTTTAAGGAGTCAACAATCATTTATGGCATTTTCCTCATGGAGGAGAGTGTTTATAAGGCGTTTATAAAGCTGACCTACTCCAGACTGCAGAGAAAGCAAGGAGTCCGGTGGTCGTTTTGGATTCTGAGTGAGTGCACTGCACTCCAACATCACTGGCAGTGGCTTGTGATTGTACTCTGTGAGTTTATCTGAAGTAAGCACTGATCATATTCTCAAGGCAAAGTCTGTAAAGGCATTCTTCCAAGTGATTGTTCTGTGTATTTTGTGAGTTTATCTGAAAGAGCACTGATAGCATTGGAGACGCAAGGCCTGTATACATTCTGTTCAAGTGAATATGTTGTTTCAATGTACTCTCAGTTCTCTGCAGTATCAGATGCACATGTGCACTGATCCGTCGACCCGACACAGTTAAAGAAAACTGTTTTCGATAATAGATAGTTTAAATCTGAATGGAAGAGTAATTGGAGGTCATTGGAAACGAATGCTCCAATAGTCATTGGTGAGTTGCTCCGCCACCACCACAAAACCTAGACCACAGAACCCTAGACCATAGAACCCTAGACCACAGAACCTAGACAACAGAACCCTAGATGTCAGAACCCTAGACTACAGAACCCTAGACCACAGAACCCTAGACTACAGAACCCTAGACCACAGAACCCTAGACCACAGACCCTAGACCACAGAACCTAGACCACAGACCCTAGACCACAGACCCTAGACCACAGAACCTAGACCACAGAACCTAGACCACAGAACCCTAGACCACATAACCTAGACCACTGAACCCTAGACCACAGAACCCTAGACCACAGAACCTAGACCACAGACCCTACACCACAGAACCCTAGACCACATAACCTAGACCACAGAACCCTAGACCACAGAACCTAGACTACAGAACCCTAGACCAGATAACCTAGACCACAGAACCTAGACCACAGAACCTAGACCACAGAACCTAGACCACAGAGAGAGAGAGTAGAGGAACAGCTAGACTGTCTGTCAATCAACCAGCGTTTTGCCCGTGTCGTGCCTTCATTTAATCACTGTTTAATTACTGCCATCCCCGGAGGAGCTCTGCTGGGTTCGGTTTTGGAGCTTTTCCGTCTTCCCTCTCTTCCTCTCCTCCGTCTCTTGGCGCGTATTTAGCCCTCGGACACTCTCTGAAGCGGGCCACTCGGTCTCTAAAGCCTCAGCAGTATTTCAACCTTACCTCGGGGCCTCAGCACATCTGCTGATGATAATGTCAAGGGCAAGCAAATATGCATTTGTGTGATGAGAGTTGCCCGCGGGAGGGTAGGGGAACAACTTTAGCTAGCCCAGCGAGCGCATGCTAGAACAAACTTGGAAACATCTTGTATTAACTCCTCCACCTCCACATCTACCTCCTCCCCCTTCTCCACCTCTACCTCCTCCCCCTTCTCTACCTCCTGCTCCTCCCCCTACTCCCCCCTTCTCCACCGCCTCCTCCTCCCCCTTCTCCACCTCCTCCTCCTAGCCCTTCTCCACCTCCTCCTCCCCCTTCTCCACCTCCTCCTCCTGGCCCTTCTCCACCGCCTCCTCCTCCCCCTTCTCCACCTCCTCCTCCTCCCCCTTTCTCCACCTCCTCCTCCTAGCCCTTCTCCACCTCCTCCTCCCCCTTCTCCACCTACTCCACCTGGCCCTTCTCCACCTCCTCCTCCTCCCCCCTTCTCCACCTTCTCCTCCTCCCTCTTCTTCACCTCCTCCTCCTCTCCCCTTCTCCACCTCCTCCTCCTGGCCCTTCTCCACCTCCTCCTCCTCCCCCCTTCTCCACCTCCTCCTCCTCTCCCTTCTCCACCTCCTCCTCCTCCTCCTCCTCCTCCCCCCTTCTCCAACTCCTCCTCCCCCGCCTCCTCCTCCTCCTCCCCCTTCTCCACCTCCTCCCCCTTCTCCACTATGCTACTGTACTACCACTCATGTGTGAGGATGATGTACTATGGCAAATAATCCACTTACAATCACTGCTGGAAGGCCAAGGTGGGGGTTGGGTGAGGGGAACAGGTTCATACCGGTACTGTATAATACACCCATATCTATGCCCATACCTATTCCCATATCTATGCCAAACACGTTGGACATGTGGCAGTTGGATTACCAGCTCTACCGCGGTATTGTGCATATACACGGCCACAGCGCCCGGGGAATAACTCACGTTTAGCTCTTAAGCTACAGCAATCAATATAAATGTAGCATGGTAATGATCATGTACTGGGGGTATAATTCTCCAGTGCTCTGCCTCTTCTCCCGGTACAAACTGCTGCGGTAGTAGACTACACACTCCCCACAGGCTCAGAGGCACTGACAACCTCATGGCAAAATATGTAGAATAGCATGACATTTGCTTTAAAAATGCAAAATTCTCTCAGCCTCATTGCAAAATGTGTAGAATAGCACGAGATTAGCTATAAAACCGCAACATTTTCTATTTTTGTTGGGTAAAAGATACCATTCCTGTGTCTGGGGACACACACACACACACACACACAGCTACATTCTTAGAAAAAGGGTTCAAAAAGGGTTCTTTGGCTGTCCCCATAGAACAACCCTTTTTAGTTCCAGGTAGAACCCTTCTGGGTTCCATGTAGAACCCTCTGTAGAAAAGGTTCTACATGGAACCCAAAAGGGTTCTTCAAAAGGGTTCTCCTATGGGAACAGCCGAAGAACCCTTTAAGGTTCTAGATAGCACCTTTTTTCAGAGTGTAGGGCTCTGTTCTGCTTCACTATGGGCCTCTACTGGGGATTACTACCGGGACACACACAGACAAACAAGGCTGTTAGAGACAGCATCATTTGTAAATGGAAGTGCCTGTGACTGTATTCCTCCTTAGACCTAGAGAAGGCAGCAGGGGGACATTAGCGTGTGTTAAGCATGTAAATGGGACAAACAAAGTCGACATTAAGGGGTGTGTGTGTGTGTGTGTGTGTGTGTGTCTGAGTGATGGATAGATGAGATGCGGTCTCTGAGGAGATGGACTGTGATGACTATCACTCAGTGTGTTTGTATGTATGTGTGTGTGTGTGTGAATGTGTGTGTGAGAGAGAGAGAGACAGCAGTGGCTCCTGGGTTCAGTCGCCGGTGTTGACAGGTTTATTATTGTGGGTTTCTTAGTATGGATGGATATGTCTTCCGAACATGTTTTTCCATATTTCATACATGATGGACACCAACACAACGCAAACATCTGCTGTTCTATTCTGTGAATCATTTAGCTAGTTTTCCTAGTGGATTCATTTCTTTCGATAACGACACAAGAAAATAAGTGAATTACGTTAGTAGTTAGCTAGATGCGTTACAACCCCTGCCTCATTCGAATCTACTTTATATACATTAACCATTAAGTAATTGTACATTTACAATGGCTAGGCACATTTACTGTATTAATGCCCCCAAGAACCCAAATTGGCTGCAGATTTGTGTCAAGACTAATCCCGTTAGACCAGTGAGCCAAAGGCCGAATGCCTAGCCAGGAAGCGAAGGCCCTTAAAACCTCTGGTCTAACAGGATTTTAACCTCTTAAAACATGTAAAGTCCCCTTGCGTGGTTCTGGTACAGGTTCCGACCAACATTTTTGCTTATAAATTGATCTGTAGACACTGTAGAAATGGCTTGCATTGAGTGGTAGCCCTGGTTCTCACGGACACAGGAGTACTGTATATCTCTTCCACCTGTCTGAAGTAGGATGTGAAATCTGACACCACTTGAAACTGGGATGTCCCTCCTGCCATTTCATTCGCCTTTCCGACTGTCCATCAACTCCTAGCTGAATCCTATGTCACAGCCCCTGACAAAGCACATGACTGGAATCCTTACATCGTAGTGCAGCATGAGAGAGTGGTTTCGTCACTCTAGCACATTCAGAGATCAATTTATTGCCAACTTTATCAAAGTAATCTAAAATAATTCATAGATTTTAAACAAAAAGCACTTTTTTTGTCATAAACTGGCAATATTAATGTGAGATGGAATGCGATTTCCTAACGAGTTCAGGAAGCCAAGCTAGAGCTCTGTGTGATGTTCACAGCGTTGGTGGCATATGTTTTAATCAAGAGACACTGTCATAGCAGACACCCCTGCAGCCCCCACAAGCTCTGGGGGCCCATGTGCTGTCATCTCACATGTAGCAAGCAAAGTATTTGTGTTGTCCAATCTACATGGTAGTAGGTGACATAGTGGTAGTAGGTGACATAGTGGTAGTAGGTGACTCAGACAGACGATATAGTTGTAATGCATCTAGTTAGTCTATTTCTCAGCGGCGCCAGCGATAGCTCACCTCGGCCTCCTCACCTAATTGGCAATCAATTTCAAAAATGTTGAATCAGCTGGGACTGGGATGGAGAGTGAGTGAGTTGTTCAAGATTGATAAACAACGGCCCCCAAAAAGTTTTATCTGATCAAGCGCATGCCAAATTACCGAAGATAACAACATCAGCAAAGCTACTATCTCGTCCTCGACTGATTAAACTGTTACAGGTGGGGGTCGCAGTTCCGGAGCGACCCACTAGGTGTCATCCTCCGACAACCTTAGGCACCTCCTCACTCACAGTCGGGACTAATCATCATCCTATTGGTGTCACCTGTGTCTATCGGTTCACCTGTGTATTTATGCCCTCACTTCCCTGTGTTCCCTTGCTCAGTTTTCTCTGCTAGGTTCTCTATGTCCAGCAGACCTACTCAGTGTCTGATCGGAGATCTATGTACAGGTACTTGAGAAGTGTTCTGTTTTGTTATTTGTTTCAGTCTTAGGTAGTATTTTGTATTTTTGCTGTCAGCCGGTTTTTGGAGACTTATTTGCTCCGCCTTTCTTTTATCGTGATAAGTCCGTTATTTTGTAATTTGGCTTCGGGACCACCAGTAAAGATCCTTGTTTCACCATCTCTGCCTACTGCCTACTGTATATCCTGCCCCGCACCTGGGTCACACCTCACCCCAACCCTTACATGAAACACAATGGCAGCTGGAAGCTAGTAGGCCTTATGCAGCAGCTAGCACTAGCAGCCTCCCAGTCCTGACAGATACCTCGCGGCCTGGCCCGGCTAGCAGCCTCCCAGTCCTGACAGAGACCTCCCGGCCCGGCCCGGTAATGACAGTGGCCTGGCTCCTCCTCTTCTTTCTCCTCTCCAGAACAGTGATAGTTCCTCTAGTGAGATTTCCGGCCCACCTTCTCCTCCCTCTCTTCTCCCAGAAAACCAAGCTGTCGACTGCCAGGGACCCAGCGGCGCTCATGAGAGCGACCCACCTTCTGTGAACACTGGTAAACCTAGAGAGATGAGACGGATAGCCCCGACAGCATGTAGTCCGTGTTTCAATGTGTAATATAATTTTCCAACATTGTTTACAGACAGATTATTTCACTTATAATTCACTGTATCACAATTCCAGTGGGTCAGAAGTTTACATACACTAAGTTGACTGTACCTTTAAACAGCTTGGACAATTCCAGAAAATGATGTCATGGCTTTGAAGCTTCTGATAGGCTAATTGACATAATTTGAGTCAATTGGAGGTGTACCTGTGGATGTATTTCAAGGCCTACCTTCAAACTCAGTGCGTCTTTGCTTGACATCATGGGAAAATCAAAAGAAATCAGCCAAGACCTCAGAAAATAAATTGTAGACCTCCACAAGTCTGGTTCCTTGGGAGCAATTTCCAAATGCCTGAAGGTACCACGTTCATCTGTACAAACAATAGTACGCAAGTATAAACACCATGGGACCACGCAGCCGTCATACCGCTCAGGAAGGAGACGCGTTCTGTCTCCTAGAGATGAACGTACTTTGGTGCGAAAAGTGCAAATCAATCCCAGAACAACAGCAAAGGACCTTGTAAAGATGCTGGAGGAAACAGGTACAAAAGTATCTATATCCACAGTAAAACGAGTCCTATATCGACATAACCTGAAAGGCCGCTCAGCAAGGAAGAAGCCACTGCTCCAAAACCACCATAAAAAAGCCAGACTACGGTTTGCAACTGCACATGGGGACAAAGATCGTACTTTTTGGAGAAATGTCCTCTGGTCTGATGAAACAAAAATAGAACTGTTTGGCCATAATGACCATCGTTATGTTTGGAGGAAAAAGGGGACGGCTTGCAAGCCGAAGAACACCATCCCAACCGTGAAGCACGGGGGTGGCAGCATCATGCTGTGGGGGTGCTTTGCTGCAGGAGGAACTAGTGCACTTCACAAAATAGATGGCATCATGAGGAAGGAAAATTATGTGGATATATTGAAGCAACATCTCAAGACATCAGTCAGGAAGTTAAAGCTTGGTCGCAAATGGGTCTTCCAAATGGACAATGACCCCAAGCATACTTCCAAAGTTGTGGCAAAATGGCTTAAGGACAACATAGTCAAGGTATTGGAGTGGCCATCACAAAGCCCTGACCTCAATCCTATAGAAAATGTGTGGGCAGAATTGAAAAAGTGTGTGCGAGCAAGGAGGCCTACAAACCTGACTCAGTTACACCAGCTATGTCAGGAGGAATGGGTCAAAATTTACCCAACTTATTGTGGGAAGCTTGTGGAAGGCTACCCGAAACGTTTGATCCAAGTTAAACAATTTAAAGGCAATGCTACCAAATACTAATTGAGTGTATGTAAACTTCTGACCCACTGGGAATGTGATGAAATAAATAAAAGCTTAAATAAATCATTCTCTCTACTATTATTCTGACATTTCACATTCTTAAAATAAAGTGGTGATCCTAACTGACCTAAGACAGGACATTTGTACTAGGATTAAATATCAGGAACTGTGGAAAACTGAGTTTAAAATGTATTTGGCTAAGGTGTATGTAAACTTCCAACTTCAACTGTATATAACAATAATCTTTTGGTCTATTCATTTTACAACCTGCAATGTTTAAATTTCCCAGCGACACAGGAGAGGAGTACTTCTTTGGTGTGTAGTTAATCCATGAGGTGCTCTTTGATCTTGAGATGAAATACTATAGAACAAAAATATGTTGTTGATGGTAAGTGAACAATGTGGGAAACAAACTTCCAGAAGTAATCAAGGAACTCTCATGTAGTGGAAAAATGAAATAGCCTTTATTGTTTTACGGCTTCATGCATGGCAAGAATTTTTAAAAAGACAGAAGAGTTGCGGCTACAATAGCCTTCATCAGGGTGACAACACAGAATAGTGGACAAACAGGAAGTGACTCAAATCAACTCAACTCTCACAGGAAGTGACTCAAATCATTACCATATGTAATTGATAAAGGGAAAAAAACTCTGGGGGAAAAAAAAAAAAAACATTAAAGATACAAAGATAAACAGGATAAACGTGGCATAATGAAAACGCTAGATCATAAAAGGGAAATACAAACTGTGTACACATGAACTCATGTTACCAAACTTAAGTAAGAATGGAGAACAAAAAATGGAGAACAAAATAATCTCTTAAAGGACGAGATAATAATCAATGTCCTAATTTAGACGTGGCAATACAGTGGCACTTAGTTTAAAGATCCAGAACGTTTTGCGTCGTCAAATCAAATTTTCAAATCAAATCAAATTGTATTTGTCACATGCGCCGAACACAACAGGTGTAGACCTTACCGTGAAATGCTTACTTACAAGCCCTTAACCAACAATGCAGTTCAAGAAATGGAGTTTAAAAAATATTTACTAAATAAACTAAAGTAAAAAATAAGATAAAAAGTAACACTATAGAATAACAATAACAAGGCTAAATACAGGGGGTACCGGTACCGAGTCAATGTAACTAACTCTAAGTCGCTCTGGATAAGAGCGTCTGCTAAATGACTAAAATGTAAATGTAAATGTAATGTGCGGGGGTACAGGTTAGTCGAGGTAATTTGTACATGTAGGTAGGGGTAAAGTGACTATGCATAGATAATAAACAGCGAGTAGCAGCAGTGTAAACATGTAAATAGTCAAGGGTGGCCTTTTGATTAATTGTTCAGCAGTCTTATGGCTTGGTGGTAGAAGCTGTTAAGGAGCCTTTTGGACCTAGACTTAATGCTCCGATACCGCTTGCCGTGCGGTAGCAGAGAGAACAGTCTATGACTTGGGTGACTGGAGTCTTTGACAATTCTTGGGGCTTTCCTCTGACACCGCCTGGTATAGAGGAGGCGTTTGAGACGAAGAGGTAAATAAATGTGTTATTGCTGCCAGCCAGCGTTCTAAATATCAGCATTACAACACCATAGGCCTATAGCTTCGTGAAACAGAAATGTTAGCCTTCACATGAGAAAAATGACAACCAAATAAAACAAACAGATAAAACAGATCAAATACACCTCATGGAACAGCGAGGACTGTGAAGAGTCACACACACACATACAAACACACATACTGTAACATACAAACTATACACACACACCTGGATTGTGTGTTGTAGTAGAGTAGTAGCCTCAGTGCACACACTTAATGTATTGTGAAAACTGTTGTCAAATGCATTTTAATGTTTAAATGTTTTATTATAATGTATATTACTGCTTTCATTTTTGCTGGACCCCAGGAAGAGTAGCTACTACCTCGGCAGGAACTAATGGGGATCCCTAATAAATACAAATACAAACATTTATCCAATAAAGCAAAGATATAGGCTACTACAAGCTCTAGCACTACATCATCTGATAGCCTATCGATAGGCAGCCGCGTAGACGTCGCAATTTCAGAACCATGGACAGCAATCGGTAGCCTATACTTTGTGAGTGGCTGACACGGGTGTCCAGAGAAACTGCACTATGCCAGTGTCAAGAGAGACCTTTAGCAAATATGCAAATGGTCTCTAACACTAAACATACAAATATGTTTTTTACAGTTATATGGAAGGTGAAATGGTTTTATAATTTCATTATACTATATTTAGAAAGCATATACAGTGGGGAAAAAAAGTATTTAGTCAGCCACCAATTGTGCAAGTTCTCCCACTTAAAAAGATGAGAGAGGCCTGTAATTTTCATCATAGGTACATGTCAACTATGACAGACAAAATGAGAAAGAAAAATCCAGAAAATCACATTGTAGGATTTTTAATGAATTTATTAGCAAATTATGGTGGAAAATAAGTATTTGGTCAATAACAAAAGTTTCTGAATACTTTGTTATATACCCTTTGTTGACAATGACACAGGTCAAACGTTTTCTGTAAGTCTTCACAAGGTTTTCACACACTGTTGCTGGTATTTTGGCCCATTCCTCCATGCAGATCTCCTCTAGAGCAGTGATGTTTTGGGGCTGTCGCTGGGCAACACGAACTTTCAACTCCCTCCAAAGATTTTCTATGGGGGTTGAGATCTGGAGACTGGCTAGGCCACTCCAGGACCTTGAAATGCTTCTTACGAAGCCACTCCTTCGTTGCCCGGGCGGTGTGTTTGGGATCATTGTCATGCTGAAAGACCCAGCCACGTTTCATTTTCAATGCCCTTAATGATGGAAGGAGGTTTTCACTCAAAATCTCACGATACATGGCCCCATTCATTCTTTCCTTTACACAGATCAGTCGTCCTGGTCCCTCTGCAGAAAAACAGCCCCGAAGCATGATGTTTCCACCCCCATGCTTCACAGTAGGTATGGTGTTCTTTGGATGCAACTCAGCATTCTTTGTCCTCCAAACACGACGAGTTTAGTTTTTACCAAAAAGTTATATTTTGGTTTCATCTGACCATATGACATTCTCCCAATCCTCTTCTGGATCATCCAAATGCACTCTAGCAAACTTCAGACGGGCCTGGACATGTACTGGCTTAAGCAGGGGGACACGTCTGGCACTGCAGGATTTGAGTCGCTGGCAGCGTAGTGTGTTACTGATGGTAGGCTTTGTGACTTTGGTCCCAGCTCTCTGCAGGTCATTCACTAGGTCCCCCCGTGTGGTTCTGGGATTTTTGTTCACCGTTCTTGTGATCATTTTGACCCCACGGGGTGAGATCTTGCGTGGAGCCCCAGATCGAGGGAGATTATCAGTGGTCTTGTATGTCTTCCATTTCCTAATAATTGCTCCCACAGTTGATTTCTTCAAACCAAGCTGCTTACCTATTGCAGATTCAGTCTTCCCAGCCTGGTGCAGGTTTACAATTTTGTTTCTGGTGTCCTTTGACAGCTCTTTGTTCTTGGCCATAGTGGAGTTTGGAGTGTGACTGTTTGAGGTTGTGGACAGGTGTCTTTTATACTGATAACAGGTTGAAACAGGTGCCATTAATACAGGTAACGAGTGGAGGACAGAGGAGCCTCTTAAAGAAGTAGTTACAGGTCTGTGAGAGCCAGAAATCTTGCTTGTTTGTAGGTGACCAAATACTTATTTTCCACCATAAATTGCAAATAAAATCATAAAAAATCCTACAATGTGATTTTCTGGATTTTTTTTCCTCAATTTGTCTGTCATAGTTGACGTGTACCTATGATGAAAATTACAGGCCTCTCTCATATTTTTTAGTGGGAGAACTTGCACAATTGGTGGCTGACTAAATACTTTTTTCCCCCACTGTATGTCATTTCAAGCCTTATTTATACAGTTTTGTTGAATAGGAAATACATCATATAAAATATGTAATATTTTCATCATATTAGTACTGTGTACTTGAGCTTGTGTCCTCAAAAGTGACTACACCTCAGCAATTTATAACTATTTTTACCAGAAAGGTGTCACGTTCGTTCATGAACGGGTCAGACCAAGGCGCAGCGTGATATGCAAACATGTTTATTTGAACCGAATAAACACACGACAAAAACAATAAACTAACGACACGTGAAGTCCTAAGGTAACACAACAAACCTTATACAGAACAAGATCCCACAACCCACTAGTGCCAATAGGCTGCCTAAGTATGGTTCCCAATCAGAGACAACGAGCGACAGCTGCCTCTGATTGGGAACCACACCGGCCAACATAGATCTAGACATACTAGATCTAAACATAGAAAATACAACATAGAAAATCACAACAAGGAATATACACACCCTGACTCAACATATAAGCGTCCTCTGAGTCAGGGCGTGACAAAAGGTGAGATTTGAACCTTTCTTGGAGTGGGCAGAATTACTAGTTATTGTTCATGGCCCTCTCATGACAAATAATGACTTTTGGGGATTACGTAGATTACATTTTAGATTACATTTAGTTACATTTAACTGCTTGATGCAATTAACGCCCTGCTGTCCCTGACGTTAACAAAGATAGAACAGGAAATTAAACCCTTACTTTCCTATTGTAATGAGATCGTATCCATCAGGCCACTGTTTACCCCGCAATCAGATCAAACAATCAAATTGAAGCTCAATCAGGCTCGCCCTCCTCGCAATCTCTGCAGCCCGACGGCATCACTCTTCTAAATGGATGGGAAATAGAATGGGATTTAAATAAAGACTCTATATGTTAATGGTGATGAGGGTTAGAGTTCCCTGGTGCTATACATTCTATGGAGAGAGGAAGACGAGAGACTGGTTAGTGGTCTGTGTGTCTCTTGTGAGAGTTGTAGAGCTAATGTAATATAAACGCTAAGACTTCATTTTTAATGCTTTACAAAGTGCCTGACCGACATTCAACATGTTGACCTAAGCAGAACATTTGGCTCACACACAGCATGGATTGGAGAAGTGACCACTAGAGGGGAGTAGCAACACAGAGGACGGGCCAAGGCCAGACAAAGCAGCCCACCAACGGGTTACAGAGGAAGAAATACATTATAATTCATTTCAGTTCTCTTTATGATTACTGAGTTTTTTGTGTGTCTCCTTTAAGTCTATCATGTCTAATATAGATGGGGGGAAAGCACTACAGATGGACAAAGGCAATGCAACACTGGATGGCCTGGGCTTTTATAGGTGATAAGGATCCTTATCAAAGGTTCACATTACTCAGGTGTAGCCTTTTTGCACTAACTCTTTTGACTCATCACATACGCTGCTGCTACTGTTTATTATCTATCCTGTTGCCTAGTCACTTTATCCCTACCTATATGTACGTACACTACATGGCCAAAAGTGGACACCCATTCAAATGAGTGGATTCTACTATTTCAGCCACACCCGTTGCTGACAGGTGTATAAAATCGAGCACACAGCCATGCAATCTCCATAGACGAGCACCATCTGGCAGTCCGACTGACAAATCTGGGTTTGGCGGATGCCAGGAGAACGCTATCTGCCCCAATACATAGTGCCAACTGTAAAGTTTGATGGAGGAGGAATAATGGTCTGGGGCTATTTTGTATGGTTCGGGCTAGGCCCCTTTGTTCCAGCGAATGGAAATCTTAACGCTACAGCATACAATGACATTATAGACGATTCTGTGCTTCCAACTTTGCGGCAACAGTTTGGGGAAGGCACTTTCCTGTTTCAGCATGAAAATGCCACAATGCACAAAGCCCCCATCCTAATCACCCAACATCAGTGCCCGACCTCACTAATGCGCTTGTGGCTGAATGGAAGCAAGCCCCCGTAGCAATGTTCCAACATCTAGTGGAAAGCCTTCCCAGAAGAGTGGAGGCTGTAGCAGCAAAGGGGGGACCAACTCCATATTAATGTCCATGATTTTGGAATGAGATTTCGACGAGCAGGTGTCCACATACTTTTAGCCATATAGTGTATCTACCTCAATTACCTCGTACCCCAGCACATCGACACGGTACTGGTAGCCTGTATATAGAGCCAAGCTATCATTACTCATTGTGTATTTATTCCTCGGGGCGGCAGGTAGCTTAGTGGTTAAGAGCGTTGTGCCAGTACCCGAAAGGTCGCTGGTTCTGATCCCCGAGCCGACTAGGTGAAAAATTTGTCGATGTGCCCTTGAGCAAGGCACTTAACCCTAATTGCTCCTCTAAGTCGCTCTGGATAAGAGCGTCTGCTAAATGACTAAAATGTAATGTAAATGTTATATTATTTCTCTCTGCATTGTTTTTTCTTTTTTTTTTAGGGGGTAGATCAGCTTAATATTGCAGATAGATTGTAACTTCCATCAATGTAATTGTTTGCATCACTTCCAATCCCCCATGTTTCTATACATATATATATATATATATATATATATATATATATATATATATATATATATATATACAGTGGGGAAAAAAAGTATTTAGTCAGCCACCAATTGTGCAAGTTCTCCCACTTAAAAAGATGAGAGAGGCCTGTAATTTTCATCATAGATACACGTCAACTATGACAGACAAAATGAGGAAAAGAAATCCAGAAAATCACATTGTAGGATTTTTTATGAATTTATTTGCAAATTATGGTGGAAAATAAGTATTTGGTCAATAACAAAAGTTTCTCAATACTTTGTTATATACCCTTTGTTGGCAATGACACAGGTCAAACGTTTTCTGTAAGTCTTCACAAGGTTTTCACACACTGTTGCTAGTATTTTGGCCCATTCCTCCATGCAGATCTCCTCTAGAGCAGTGATGTTTTGGGGCTGTCGCTGGGCAACACGGACTTTCAACTCCCTCCAAAGATTTTCAATGGGGTTGAGATCTGGAGACTGGCTAGGCCACTCCAGGACCTTGAAATGCTTCTTATGAAGCCACTCCTTCGTTGCCCGGGCGGTGTGTTTGGGATCATTGTCATGCTGAAAGACCCAGCCACGTTTCATCTTCAATGCCCTTGCTGATGGAAGGAGGTTTTCACTCAAAATCTCACGATACATGGCCCCATTCATTCTTTCCTTTACACAGATCAGTCGTCCTGGTCCCTTTGCAGAAAAACAGCCCCAAAGCATGATGTTTCCACCCCCATGCTTCACAGTAGGTATGGTGTTCTTTGGATGCAACTCAGCATTCTTTGTCCTCCAAACACGACGAGTTGAGTTTTTACCAAAAAGTTATATTTTGGTTTCATCTGACCATATGACATTCTCCCAATCCTCTTCTGGATCAACCAAATGCACTCTAGCAATCTTCAGACGGGCCTGGACATGTACTGGCTTAAGGAGGGGGACACGTCTGGCACTGTAGGATTTGAGTCCCTGGCGGCGTAGTGTGTTACTGATGGTAGGCTTTGTTACTTTGGTCCCAGCTCTCTGCAGGTCATTCACTAGGTCCCCCCGTGTGGTTCTGGGATTTTTGCTCACCGTTCTTGTGATCATTTTGACCCCACGGGGTGAGATCTTGCGTGGAGCCCCAGATCGAGGGAGATTATCAGTGGTCTTGTATGTCTTCCATTTCCTAATAATTGCTCCCACAGTTGATTTCTTCAAACCAAGCTGCTTACCTATTGCAGATTCAGTCTTCCCAGCCTGGTGCAGGTCTACAATTTTGTTTCTGGTGTCCTTTGACAGCTCTTTGGTCTTGGCCATAGTGGAGTTTGGAGTGTGACTGTTTGAGGTTGTGGACAGGTGTCTTTTATACTGATAACAAGTTCAAACAGGTGCCATTAATACAGGTAACGAGTGGAGGACAGAGGAGCCTCTTAAAGAAGAAGTTACAGGTCTGTGAGAGCCAGAAATCTTGCTTGTTTGTAGGTGACCAAATACTTATTTTCCACCATAATTTGCAAATAAATTCATTAAAAATCCTACAATGTGATTTCCTGCATTTTTTTTTCTCAATTTGTCTGTCATAGTTGACGTGTACCTATGATGAAAATGACATGCCTCTCTCATCTTTTTAAGTGGGAGAACTTGCACAATTGGTGGCTGACTAAATACTTTTTTTCCCATTTCCAATGCTGTCACCTCAATATATATATATATACAGTGGGGAGAACAAGTATAGTCGATTTTGCAGGTTTTCCTACTTACAAAGCATGTAGAGATCTGTAATTTTTATCATAGGTACACTTCAACTGTGAGAGACGGAATCTAAAACAAAAATCCAGAAAATCACATTGTATGATTTTTAAGTAATTAATTTGCATTTTATTGCATGACATAAGTATTTGATCACCTACCAACCAGTAAGAATTCCGGCTCTCACAGACCTGTTAGTTTTTCTTTAAGAAGCCCTCCTGTTCTCCACTCATTACCTGTATTAACTCAAATCAATTTCAAATCAAATCAAATTTTATTGGTCACATGCGCCGAATACAACAGGTGCAGACATTACAGTGAAATGCTTACTTACAGCCCTTAACCAACAGTGCATTTATTTTTAACAAAAAAAGTAAAAATAAAACAACAACAAAAAAAGTGTTGAGAAAAAAAAAGAGCAGAAGTAAAATAAAGTAACAGTAGGGAGGCTATATATACAGGGGGGTACCGTTGCAGAGTCAATGTGCGGGGGCACCGGCTAGTTGAGGTAGTTGAGGTAATATGTACATGTGGGTAGAGTTAAAGTGACTATGCATAAATACTTAACAGAGTAGCAGCAGCGTAAAATGGATAGGGTGGGGGGGCAGTGCAAATAGTCCGGGTAGCCATGATTAGCTGTTCAGGAGTCTTATGGCTTGGGGGTAGAAGCTGTTGAGAAGTCTTTTGGACCTAGACTTGGCACTCCGGTACCGCTTGCCTTGCGGTAGCAGAGAGAACAGTCTATGACTAGGGTGGCTGGAGTCTTTGACAATTTTGAGGGCCTTCCTCTGACACCGCCTGGTATAGAGGTCCTGGATGGCAGGAAGCTTGGCCCCAGTGATGTACTGGGCCGTACGCACTACCCTCTGTAGTGCCTTGCGGTCGGAGGCCAAGCAGTTGCCATACCAGGCGGTGATGCAACCAGTCAGGATGCTCTCGATGGTGCAGCTGTATAATTTTTTGAGGATCTGAGGACCCATGCCAAATCTTTTCAGTCTCCTGAGGGGGAATAGGCTTTGTCGTGCCCTCTTCACGACTGTCTTGGTGTGTTTGGACCATGATAGTTTGTTGGTGATGTGGACACCAAGGAATTTGAAGCTCTCAACCTGTTCCACTACAGCCCCGTCGATGAGAATGGGGGCGTGCTCAGTCCTCTTTTTTTTCCTGTAGTCCACAATCATCTCCTTTGTCTTGGTCACGTTGAGGGAGAGGTTGTTGTCCTGGCACCACACGGCCAGGTCTCTGACCTCCTCCCTATAGGCTGTCTCATCGTTGTCAGTGATCAGGCCTACCACTGTTGTGTCGTCGGCAAACTTAATGATGGTGTTGGAGTCGTGCCTGGCCATGCAGTCATGGGTGAACAGAGAGTACAGGAGGGGACTGAGCACGCATCCATGAGGGGCCCCCGTGTTGAGGATCAGTGTGGCAGATGTGTTGTTACCTACCCTTACCACCTGGGGGCGGCCCGTCAGGAAGTCCAGGATCCAGTTGCAGAGGGAGGTGTTTAGTCCCAGGATCCTTAGCTTAGTGATGAGCTTAGAGGGCACTATGGTGTTGAATGCTGAGCTGTAGTCAATGAATAGCATTCTCACGTAGGTGTTCCTCTTGTCCAGGTGGGAAAGGGCAGTGTGGAGTGCAATAGAGATTGCATCATCTGTGGATCTGTTGGGGCGGTATGCAAATTGGAGTGGGTCTAGTGTTTCTGGGATAATGCTGTTGATGTGAGCCATGACCAGCCTTTCAAAGCACTTCATGGCTACAGACGTCAGTGCTACGGGTCGGTAGTCATTTAGGCAGGTTATCTTAGAGTCCTTGGGCACAGGGACTATGGTGGTCTGCTTGAAACATGTTGGTATTACAGACTCAGTCAGGGACATGTTGAAAATGTCAGTGAAGACACTTGCCAGTTGGTCAGCACATGCTCGGAGTACACGTCCTGGTAATCCGTCTGGCCCTGCGGCCTTGTGAATGTTGACCTGCTTAAAAGTCTTACTCAGATCGGCTACGGAGAGCGTGATCACATAGTCATCCGGAACAGCTGGTGCTCTCATGCATGCTTCAGTGTTGCTTGCCTCGAAGCGAGCATAGAAGTGGTTTAGCTCGTCTGGTAGGCTTGTGTCACTGGGCAGCTCGCGGCTGTGCTTCCCTTTGTAGTCTGTAATAGTTTTCAAGCCCTGCCACATCCGACGAGCGTCAGAGCCAGTGTAGTATGATTTAATCTTAGTCCTTTATTGACTCTTTGCCTGTTTGATGGTTCGTCGGAGGTCATAGCGGGATTTCTTATAAGCGTCCGGGTTAGAGTCCCGTTCCTTGAAAGCGGCAGCTCTACCCTTTAGCTCAGTGCGGATGTTTCCTGTAATCCATGGCTTCTGGTTGGGGTATGTACGTATGGTCACTGTGGGGACGACATCATCGATGCATTTATTGATGAAGCCAGTGACTGATGTGGTGTACTCCTCAATGCTGTCTGAAGAATCCCGGAACATGTTCCAGTCTGTGCTAGCAAAACAGTCCTGTAGCTTAGCATCTGCGTCATCTGACCACTTTTTTATTAACCGAGTCACTGGTGCTTCCTGCTTTAGTTTTTGCTTATAAGCAGGAATCAGGAGGATAGAGTTATGGTCAGATTTGCCAAATGGAGGGCGAGGGAGAGCTTTGTATGCGTCTCTGTGTGTGGAGTAAAGGTGGTCTATAGTTTTTTTTCCTCTGGTTGCACATTTAACATGCTGGTAGAAATTAGGTAGAACAGATTTAAGTTTCCCTGCATTAAACTGCACCTGTTTGAACGTTACCTGTATAAAAGACACCTGTCCACACACTCAATCAAACAGACTCCAACCTCTCCACAATGGCCAACACCAGAGAGCTGTGTAAGGACATCAGGAATAAAATTGTAGACCTGCACAACGCTGGGATGGGCTACAGGACAATAGGCAAGCAGCTTGGTGAGAAGGCAACAACTGTTGGCACAATTATTAGGAAATGGAAGAAGTTCAAGATGACGGTCAATCACCCTCGGTCTGGGGCTCCATGCAAGATCTCACCTCGTGGGGCATCAATGATCATGAGGAAGGTGAGGGATCAGCCCAGAACTACACGGCAGGACCTGGTCAATGACCTGAAGAGAGCTGGGACCACAGTCTCAAAGAAAACCATTAGTAACACACTACGCCGTCATGGATTAAAATCCTGCAGTGCACGCAAGGTCCCCCTGCTCAAGCCAGCGCATGTCCAGGCCCGTCTGAAGTTTGCCAATGACCATCTGGATGATCCAGAGGAGGAATGGGAGAAGGTCATGTGGTCTGATGAGACAAAAATATGGCTGGGTCTTTCAGCATGACAACGACCCGAAAAACACAGCCAGGGCAACTAAGGAGTGGCTCCGTAAGAAGCATCTCAAGGTCCTGGAGTGGCCTAGCCAGTCTCCAGACCTGAACCCAATAGAAAATCTTTGGAGGGAGCTGAAAGTTCGTATTGCCCAGCGACAGCCCCGAAATCTGAAGGATCTGGAGAAGGTCTGTATGGAGGAGTGGGCCAAAATCCCTGCTGCAGTGTGTGCAAACCTGGTCAAGACCTACAGGAAATGTATGATCTCTGTAATTGCAAACAAAGGTTTCTGTACCAAATATTAAGTTCTGATTTTCTGATGTATCAAATACTGATATCATGCAATAAAATGCAAATTAATTACTTAAAAATCATACAATGTGATTTTCTGGATTTTTGTTTTAGATTCCGTCTCTCACAGTTGAAGTGTACCTATGATAAAAATTACAGACCTCTACATGCTTTGTAAGTAGGAAAACGTCAAAATTGGCAGTGTATCAATTCTCCCCACTGTATATAACTATTTAAAAATATATATCTATTCAAATATCTTGCATATCTTATTTTCCATCATTATCAATTAATATGCGTAATAATGTCGGCAGTTCATGCGTAGGATTTTAACATATATCCCGGATTGCCATTGTATTACATTTCATTTTTGACAAGCAATTATTATTTTAGCAAACAATTATTGTTGTTCATCCTATATTCTCCCTAACATCCTTACCCCCTTGCAACAGATGTGGGATACACGCACATACTCACATACTCTAACACACTCAACCCCTTGATTTGAGGTTGCACTCAAGAGAGGGAACAAGTGTTCTGCAGCACCATGCAGCTCACTAAATTGCTAGATCAGCTAATCAGAATTCTACTGGAATACGAAGTTAGTTGAGAGTAATTGAAGACAGATTTCAGGGTATCCATCTGGATACCTACCCCACTCCGGCTCTTTGCCGTACTTTATGGGGAATCTTAATAACATTTTTTATAATATGTATAGAAGTGGGCTTCCTAAAAATGAAGTCTAAAAGGCCCTCGGATGCATGGAGAAATTACTCTGAGAAGTACATTACCCATTTACTTTTTCCCTCTCCAAGGGTCGGGCATGGTGAAGTTTGATGTACTCATATTCATGAAAAACTGTTCATGGGGGACATTAACAGCATCTGCTCAAGATAAGTAGTGTGCAAGCCAATTACACAAGTCCCATCCTCTTCTAGATGGCAAGATACACATGGAGGGTATGCTCCTCGCTGAAAAAGGTTGATTAAAGAGTACAGTAGTAGGAAGTAACTAGGAAGTAACTAGGAAGTAAGCCCACTCCAGATGGATAAAACCACTGATTAATAAAATATGATATCTCAAAGCAGTGTTGTAGTACTCGAGTACAGGACTCGGACTTGAGACACGATTTTCATGACTAGTGACTTGACTCGGACTATCCCAGTGGTGACTCGGACTTGGACTCGGACTCGACCACTTGTGACTATCTTTTTCATAATTTAACATTCTAGCTACAACAACAAATGTTATAGAGCTGTATAATCTAATTGGCCTTACAAATATGCAACACTGTAATTCAATGTAGCTTATTCAATGGTTGGACAACAACTTTTAGCACTAGGGGAGAGTGGGGTAAGTTGAGCCAAGGGTTGGTTGAGCCACCCCTTGTTTCTAGGAAACCATAAACAAAATGAATCATGTGACCAAATATTTAGGAAGAGGTCATCATTTCATGGAGTCTATGAAGGAAGAAACCACATGGAAAAAGTGGTAAGCAAGTTAGCTCCAAAAAACAGATTTTCACAAAGTCAAATTAATTCATTGTGCTTGTATCTAAACCAAAGTACATTGTTTTGTTCATCAGTTGGGGTCTCTATAAGCTACATGAGGTCTTAAACCAAGCATGAAAGTGCATCCTTGTAGCTGTGTGGGCCTAAATGTTTGCCTTGGGGTAAGTTGAGCCAATGGCCACCATACCCCATACAAATGATAACATTTGGTCAGAATTATGCATAATATGCATAGTATTTATGCAATGTGTCATGCATATGAACTCAAGATAGTGCATTTTTATTGTTACAGAGCAGACATCATCATGCCCCATGTATACAAACGTAAAACAAGCAGGGGTCTAGCCCCCCTTGAGGTTCTTGAGAGAGCAGCCAAGGAAGTGAGAGAAGGGATGAAGTCTATTAGAGCAGCAGCAAGGGATGAAAAAATGGACTGAATGACACTGAAGAGGTACACTGACAAATAAGGAAGCGAGCATGTACTGTACCTGTGCGAAACAGAGGCTATGATAGAGTAGCAGAGGAACACAACGTCTTATCTGATGATATGGAGTCTGAGCTTGATAAACAATCATCTTGCAGACAAGTTTAATGGGCTTATTAGTCTCAAATGCAGAGAAGGTGCCTACGAATTGGCACATCGAAACAACATCCCTGGCCCTTCCTACTATAGCTCCTCCCACCAGCCTCCTCTGCCATGAATGTAACTTTGGCCTACCAGCACCATCACCCACTGTCACAGGACATCACACCCACTTACCCCAAGGCGGCTCAACTTACTCTGTCCCTATGCTCAATTTACCCCATACCTGGGGTAAGTTGTGCCAAGTGACCACTTTTCTTGGACAAGCTATGTTTTCAAAACGGTTGTGTTTACATGATTTCTGATTATTTCCAGGGATACACAACATCCTGAAATATATGTAGACATCTTTGTTAGAAATAATACTATATTTCCCTTGACGTAGTGATGCTGAATGTAAAAAATGGCTCAACATATCTCACTCTCCCCTACCAAGGGACTTGTGACTTGACTCGTGACTCGAGGACGGGGACGGGGACTTGGACTCGAACCCTAGGGACTTGGGACTCGACTCGGACTCAAGGTTTATTGACTTGACTACATCACTGTCTCAGTGTGTTAGATGATACAAAACACTTATTTGAAGGAATTCAATGCACTGGAGATTTCTAAAGAAAAATCCTGCTGTTCTATGTGTTTTTACATACAACATATTATGACATGTGGAGTGTATGAATCCTTGCTCAATGTTCATGTGCCCACTATTAAAATCAATAAGACAGTTATACACTCAGAGTTGTGACTATCACTAAGCATTACTTAAGTGGTTGGTTTAGGATTCTACCAGTAGTACTTGTCACGATCGTCGTAATAAGTGGACCAAGGCGCAGCGTGATATGCGTACATCTTTTAATTAGTACTTTACCAACACGATACAACAACAAAACAACAAAACAACAAAACAAAACGTGAAGTCCTCGGTCATATAACACAAACCTACACGGAACAAGATCCCACAAATGACAAGTGCACAACAGGCTGCCTATGTATGGTTCCCAATCAGAGACAACAAGACACAGCTGCCTCCGATTGGGAACCACCCCGGCCAACACAGAAACACACAATCTAGAAAAACACATAGAAAACAAAACATAGACACTACACATATAAACTAACACCCTGGCTCAAAATATAAGAGTCCCCAGAGCCAGGGCGTGACAGTACCCCCCCGCCCCCAAAGGCGCGGACTGCGACCGCGCCAACTAAACCCAACAGGGGAGGGGCCGGGTGGGCATTCCGCCTCGGAGGTGGATCCGGCTCCGGGCGTGACCACCACCCTCTAACTACCCCCCCGTAGCGCCCCTGGTCTGGTCCCGCTGGCTGGAGCTGGACTGGACATCGGTGGAGCGGATTGCTTAGGCTCCGGTGTGGAGCAGCTGACCGGTACCTGACCAGGCACGAAACAGGCACGGGCTGTGCCGGACTGACAACGCGCACCACAGGCTTGGTGCGGGGAGCAGGAACAGGCTGGACCGGGCTGGCGACGCGCACCACAGGCTTGGTGTGGGGAGCAGGAACAGGCCGGGCCGGGCTGGCGACGCGCACCACAGGCTTGGTGCGAGGAGCAGGAACAGGCCGGGCTGGCGACGCGCAACACAGGCTTGGTGCGGGGAGCAAGAACAGGCCGGGCCGGGCTGGCGACGCGCACCACAGGCTTGGTGCGAGGGGCAGGAACAGGCCGGGCCGGGCTGGCGACGCGCACCACAGGCTTGGTGCGAGGTGCAGGAACAGGCCGGGCCGGGCTGGCGACGCGCACCACAGGCTTGGTGCGAGGGGCAGGAACAGGCCGGGCCGGGCTGGCGACGCGCACCACAGGCTTGGTGTGGGGAGCAGGAACAGGCCGGGCCGGGCTGGCGACGCGCACCACAGGCTTGGTGCGGGGAACAGGAACAGGCCGGACTGGGCTGTGGAGACGGACTGGAGGTCTGGAGCGAAGAGCTGACACAACCCGTCCTGGCTGAATGCCTATTTTTACACACTCTGTGTGAGGCATCAGCACAGGACGTACAGGGCTGTGTACTCGTACTGGCACTACAGCACGTGGCACTGGCGCAGGATATCCGGGACCGAGGAGGGGTACTGGAGGCCACGAGCGTTGAGCCGGCACACTCCGTCCTGGCTGCATGCCCACCTTAGCACGACACGTGCGTGGTGCTAGCACAGGGCGTACAGGACTGTGCCGGACCACTCGCGGCACAGTACGCAGCTCCGCATACCTCGGAACCTGCCCAGTCTCACGCTGCCTAGCCTGAGTACGGGGAGTTGGCTCTGCTCTACCTCTAGGCTCCGCCAACCTCCCTTCCAGCCCCCCAAACCCGGTGGCCTCCTTTCCTAATCCACAAACTCGCCCTGTAGCTGCCTCCAGCAGCCCCGTCGTCCATGCCGTTTGCCCCCCCAAAAAAATTATTGGGGTTGCCTCTTGCGTGTCCGACGTCGGCACGGTTGGCGCCGCTGCTCCTCTCTATGGCGCGCCTCCACCGTCTCCTCCCACAGACGGCGATCCATTCCGGCCTGGATTTCCTCCCAAGTCCAGGATCCCTGCCCGTCCAAGATCTCCTCCCAAGTCCAGGCTGTCTGCTCCTGGACACGCTGCTTGGTCCTGTTATGGTGGGATCTTCTGTCACGATCGTCGTAATAAGTGGACCAAGGCACAGCGTGATATGCGTACATCTTTTAATTAGTACTTTACCAACACGATACAACAACAAAACATCAAAATAAAACGTGAAGTCCTCGGTCATATAACACAAACCTACACGGAACAAGATCCCACAAATGACAAGTGCACAACAGGCTGCCTAAGTATGGTTCCCAATCAGAGACAACAAGACACAGCTGCCTCTGATTGGGAACCACCCCGGCCAACACAGAAACACACGATCTAGAAAAACACATAGAAAACAAAACATAGACACTACACATATAAACTAACACCCTGGCTCAACATATAAGAGTCCCCAGAGCCAGGGCGTGACAGTACTGCTGTGTCCGTTGAGCAAACTGCACTGCCAAAATGCGCTTTCACTGTTACACGATTACGCTTCAATGTCATCTCCCGTAACAAAATCTATTTTAAATCCAATATCATGTTCAGTGTTTGCCCCGATGGCACCGTTCAGTTTTCATCCTCTCATAACACATTCATGTCTTACAGTTGCCTATAGTGCAACATCATTCATATCGTCAATTAGGCACACAGCAGTAAGACTGATGTTATTTTCCTTAGGACTTGAAATCAGACGTTTTAATGATCCTCCAGGGACTTATTTGGCAGACGGACCTCCAAGCTGACAACACTGTAACCTCACTGACTGCCACACTGCCTAACAGACAAAAAAACACCTCAAAGTCAAACTACCGTCCTATCCCCCTAATACAGTGTGATATCAGGATATTTAGAGAAATGATCCATCTAAAAGCTGTCAGCGGCCCCAGCGATCCCATTTAAGGTGTGATTACTGTCCCAGTCAAATGTCAGTAGTGATGAAGACCACAAAGAAGAGCATGATGATTATTAGTCCCCGAAGCCTGGAAGGTATAATATGTTCCCTTTTTTAACTCCTCTCATTCGTTTTTTACTCTCCACTGCTTTGTTATGCCTGGCTGCTTCCAGCGTGTTACGGCGTAAAGAGTCCCCCTGCGACAGACAGGTGTCTGGTTCCTATTCCCAACAGCAGACATGCCCTACTACTACTGGAGGGAAATTGCATGTGGAGATCGCCCGTCTGAGCAAAATTATAGTTTTGTTATTTTTTTAATACCAGTGCAGGGGCATTTAGTGATGCATTCTACGAAGAAACGATACAACAGCGAAAGAATGATAGAGTCCTAATAGACATTTTTCATAAACGGAAACTTGGATTTGGGCCAGATTTGAGATGAGAGAAGGCATCCATATGGTATGATGTCTCTGACAATTTAGAGATGCTTTATTGTAAATTGCTGCATGGATGTATTGGGCGCTTTAAGGCAACTCAGAGATGTTTTAAGTTAATAGGGTTCACTATTGGGCAAAGACAATGACTGATTGTGACTTTTTTGAGAGTTTGTGAGACTACTGCAAAGTAGTTAGAGTAGTTTCTAGCTGCTTTGTTTAAAAGTTAATGTTTATTTGACACAGATGGATGGATTTTAATTAGGCTACACGTTATCACTAGCTGATTTGATTGGAAATGTGAAATAGATGCTTATACATTGGAACATACGTTTTCTAGTACATTGAAAAGCTATTTTCTTATAGACATCTGTAATAGTGGGGTTAACCTCAGGGTATAGTAATGTGATTAGCATAAGAAGTCATTCCACCTCCATTACACAATGGTGATAGAAACACAAGAAACTGATTAGGTAGGAACATGCCTTTTGTTCATTTATATTTCATATAGCATATGAAATAGTAATCTGACCCATAGTTCACAATGGCTGATAGAACCAAACCGGCCTACTTCCATAGAATCCTTTTTAGTCCAAATGCTTAATTTCAAAATAATCATTGATGGCGAGTGCCTGAAAATGTATAGGCCTAACCCATTTACAAAATACATTTGCACTAATAAAAGCTTAGGGATCGAAATATGGGCGACACTATGAACATTTGTCTCTTAAATATCTTAAATCAGCCCAGTCAATCTAGCATAATGTGATGTGTATTACGTACTGACTGTGTACTGTATATCTGTCACATAAAATGGCATGCTTTTAGAAGGGAAATCACATAAAATATAATCTGTGTTTGACAGCGGAGTGACGTTGGTTGAACCCAATGCATTAGACATGTTAAGATCCGTCACTTTGAATATAGTCTTTACATTAGCTAAGTAGCTAACACATCACCTCTTTTCTTTAAGCATTTATGAGATCATTCACTTCATTTGGATGTTTTGAAATATTCGGCAGGCAAAATATGTCACAAGCACCTTATAAGTAAGTAACACATCTCCTCTCTTTTTAATCACTATGTATAATTAATTGGCAGGAATAACATCTTAGATGTGCCATATATTCTTCGGGGTAAACATCTGTTAGACTGCCATTGCCATGTATAGAGATTCCCATAGCTGCACAGTGGCGTCTGATTCCCCGGTGTTCTATATTGTCCCAGCAAGGTGAGTGAGCATATTGACACCCATTGACTTTGACCCTCCAAAGACATTTACATACAGAAAACACAAACCCAGTCTGTAGATGCCCTCATAAACATGACACGCGTGACGTGACTGTCAGACTTGGGCAATGTCAGTGTCAGAGTGTGTGTGTGTGTGTGTGTGTGTGTGAGAGAGAGAAAGTGTGTGTGCCGTTGTGTGGGTGTGATGTGTCTGTCAGACATGGGTCGTGTCAGTATGTGTGCAATCACGTGTGTGTGTGTGGTCGCAGTGTGACAGCAGCCTGGGGTTTAATTGGCCGCCTTAAATATTCATGGGGACGTTGGGTGGATAAATGAAGATATAAGCACACTGTGAAATCTCCAATAGGTCAGGTGTCGCTGACTCCTCTGGATACAATTTACTGTATGATCTCACATATAGTCGAATGTCAATGAATATGTTAACGGCATTAAAAGAAACCCTAATGGCATTTCTGCAGTAATATAGATTAAGATGGGCACAGTAAGACCTCAGGAAAAGGCTTTATAAAATGAGCTGCTTTTTAGACAGGTATTTTATTTGAATGTGAATGGCTATTTCAACACCTATTCCCTCTTTTCACTCACTCTTTATCCATCACACAGTAGTCCCAACTACACAGTAGTCCCAACTACACAGTAGTCCCAAGAATACATCCAGTTATGTCCCACTATTCAAACCCCATCAGCGTTAGCTAGCTCTCTGCAAAGGTTAGCATCCCAACTCCTCCTCCGTTTTCATCTCTTTAATGGATTATTTGACGATAATTAACCCTGAATCCTACAGAGACGGGGCACGGGGAGATTGATGGTCTGGTCGGCCCACAACACCTGTTCTACTAGGAAGCTCCCAGTTACCAGAATATGACCGCCCGAGCCCAGTGCATTAATGTCAAAGACAAACACACACGGTCCCCAGTGGCACGCTGTTTGTTTTGTATAGGGCAACGGTGTGACCACAACCTCTGAGCGTGGTCATTATTTCAACTGGGACTGGGCTGTTCTAGGGGGCATGCACCGGAGGAACTGTTGTCCAATTAGAAGAAGTGACCATTGGAGCTATAATGTCTACAGATGTATTTTTTTCAAAGCTGCCCTTCATGGCCAGGTCTCCCTTGAGAAAGACCTCTTCTGACCTCATTGGCACTTCCTGGTTAAATACAGGTTCAATAAAATGTAGAGGAATGTCTTGTGGTGTCTAAAGGTACAGTGAACCTTTAAAACTGTAATCCTGGTCTATAAATTATGTTGCTTGCAATTGGTTCACGTTTCCTGGCTAAGCCAATCATCATGATGTTTAGTTTCTTGGATGCCAAACGTACAGAATCACCAGATCTGTGGATAAATACATGACGATGATGACCCAACTGCATGTCCTCTAGTCTACCACCACACCCAAACCCCTGAAACTACCCTTACACAATTAGCTGGCCTAGCTCTGTCTTGTGCCAATGTTTATCGAATAGTTTTGCGCTGCAGCTGATTACTGCAGTGGAAATAGAGCATCACACTCATGATGAATGGCATTTCCAGGCTGCACACACAGCCTCCATTCCGCCGAAGAGGTTCATCTACGCTCCCTTCATCTTTCCTCTCGCCTCCACAGTACGTAGCTAGGTGCCTGGCTGGTCTGCCTGCACAGTGAGGGTAATGTGTGGGCCTCTTATTATGTTGAGTTGAAAGAAATCAATGATTGGTTGAAGGAAATTGATAATAAGAAGATTGTGGGAGCTGTACTGTTAGATTTCAGTGCATGATATTATTGAGCGTAACATGTTGTTGAAAAAATGTATGTGTTATGGCTTTTCAACCTCTGCCATATCGTGGATTCAGAGCTATCTATCTAATAGAACACAGAGGGTTTTCTTTAATGGAAGCTTCTCTAATGTCAAACATATAAAGTGTGGTGTACCACAGGGCAGCTCTCTAGGCCCTCTACTCCTTTCTATTTTTACCAATGACCTGGCAATAAACAAAGCCTGTGTGTCTATGTATGCTGATGATTCAACTCTTATGATTCAACCACAGCTAGTGAAATCACTGCAACCCTAAACAGAGTTTGTCCTTTTTAGAATGGGTGGCTAGTAATAAATTAGTCCTGAACATCTGTGAAACTAAGAGCATTGCATATGGTACAAATCATTCCCTAAGTTCTAGACGTCGGATAATGAATAATGTGGCTGTTTAGCAAGTTGAGGAGACTAAATTACTTGGTGTTACCTTGGATTGTAAACTTTAATAGTCAAGACATATTGATTCAATGGTTGTGAATGTGGGGAGAGGTCTGTGTGTTTATAAAGAGATGTTCTTATTTCTTGACACCACAGTCCTGCAGGCTCTAGTTTAATCTTATCTTGATTATTGTTCAGTCATATGGTCAGGTACTGCAAAGAAGGACCTAGAAAAACTACAGCTGGTCCAGAACACAGCGGCATGTCTTGCACTTCACTGTAATCAGAGGGCATCATTATTATGAATGCCAGTCTCTCTTGGCTAAAAGCAGAGCGGAGACTGACTGCATCACTTCTTGTTTTTATAAGAAACATTAATGTGTTGAAAATTGCAAATTGTTTGCATAGTCAACTTACACTTTTCACAGTCTCCAAATCCAGAACAATTTCAAGAAAACATACAGTATTATATAGAGCCATGATTGCATGAAACTCCTTTCCATCAAAGATTGCTCACATGAACAGTCAAACCTAATTTTAAAAAACAGATAAAGCAACACCTCACTGCACAATACCTCTCCCCTATTTGACCTAGATATCTTGTGTGGATGCACTGATATTTAGGCTATGTGTGCCATTTTAAATGTACAGTGGCATGCGGAAGTATTCACCCCATTGGCATTTTTCCTATTTTGTTGCCTTACAACCTGGAATTAAAATAGATTTTTGGGGGGTTTGTATCATTTGATTTACACAACACTTTGAAGATGCAAAATATTTTTTATTGTGAAACAAAAATAAATAAGAAAAAAAACAGAAAACTTGAGCGTGCCCCAAAGTCAAAACTTTGTAGAGCCACTTTTTGCAGCATTGTCACACCCTGGCTCTGGGACTCTATATGTTGAGCCAGGGTGTGTTCATTCTATGTGTTCTATTTCTATGTTGGGGGTTCTAGGTTGTGTATTTCTATGTTGGCCTGAGTGGCTCCCAATCAGAGGCAACGAGTGTCAGCTGTTGGCTGGTTGTCTCTGATTGGGAGCCATATTTATACTGTCTGTTTTCCTTTTGTGTTTGTGGGTTCTTGTTCCGTGTTCGGTCATTGTCACCGTGGACTTCACAAGTCGTTTATTGTTTTTGTTCGTGCTTTAATATAATAAAGTAACATGTTCATTCATCACGCTGCGCATTGGTCTACTTCTCTCCCTGACGATCGTGACAAGCATTTACAGATGCAAGTCTCTTGGGGTATGTCTCTTTAAGCTTGGCACATCTAGCCACTGGGATTTTTGCCCATTCTTCAAGGCAAAACTGCTCCAGCTCCTTCAAGTCATAACACAGATTCTCAATTGGATTGAGGCCATTCCAAGACATTTAAATGTTTCCCCTTAAACCACTCAAGTGTTGCTTTAGCAGTATGCTTAGGGTCATTGTCCTGCTGAAAGGTGAACCTCCGTCCCAGTCTCAAATCTCTGGAAGTCTGAAACAGGTTTCCCTCAAGAATTTCCTTGTATTTAACGTCATCCATCATTCCTTCAATTCTTGGAATGGCCTAGTCAAAGCCCAGACTTCAATTCAATTGAGAATCTGTGGTATGACCTAAAGATTGCTGTACACCAGCGGAACCCATCCAACTTGAAGGAGCTGGAGCAGTTTTGCCTTGAAGAATGGACAAAAATCCTAGTGGCTAGATGTGCCAAGCTTATAGAGACATACCCCAAGAGACTTGCAGCTGTAAATGCTGCAAAAGGTGGCTCTACAAAGTATTGACTTTAGGGGGGGTGAATAGCTATGCACGCTCAAGTTTTCTGTTTCTTTGTCTTATTTCTTGTTTGTTTCACAATCAAAAATATATTTTTAATCTTTAAATTGGTAGGCATGTTGTGTAAATCAAATGATACAACCCCCCCAAAAATCAATTTTAATTCCAGGTTGTAATACAACAAAATAGGAAAAACACCAAGGGGGATGAATACTTTTGCAAGGCACTGTATGTAGTTCTGTCCTTGAACTGTTCTTGTCTATTAATGTTCTGTATTATGTAATGTGTCATGTTTGTGTGGACCCCAGGAAGAGCAGCTGCTGCTATAGTAACAGCTAATGGGGATCCTAATAAAATGTGTGGGAAAACCTAGGGAAACCCTTAACATTGGAAACATGTTTTGTTTTATAGTTCTGAAAACTACAAACGGTCCCAAATCCAGATCTTTTAAAATAACTGAGATATCTTTATCAGAACCTGAGTTAAAGTTGACTTCAGCCTACTCTTTATCAGAACCTGAGTTAAAGTTGACTTCAGCCTACTCTTTATCAGAACCTGAGTTAAAGTTGACTTCAGCCTACTCTTTATCAGAACCTGAGTTAAAGTTGACTTCAGACAAAAAGTTAAAACTGAGAAAACAGAATTCAAAGATTGAGGCATGAGGAAATAAAAAAACACAACAACACAGCTTGATTTTTTCAAAAGAGATTGTCACTATTTTTATTATTTTTAATACAGCAACTGCTGGTATGATTACTATAACTAATTAGTATACTGTACAATAATATATATTTGAATTGGAGCCAAAATAATGTACATTTCAGTGTGATTATGAACCGTCAACAACAAATCCTTAAAAAAGAAAAACATTAAAGAACGAACTGTTTGATTTGACTATATCCAACACTGGATAGCTGGAACGAGTTGCTGACGTCTCCATGGCCATGAGGACCAATCTCATCTGCTGAGAGATTATTTGAAATTAGTTTGTCATACACTAAAAGACAATCACATGAAACATAAATATAACTTTAGAGAAGCAGGTAAACTAGCACAGTACTAGTGTTCAAAAGCCAATAAAGTGACTGGGTAGTGTCCTGTGTTGACTGAGACCTGGTGTTGTTGAAGGCCCGGATGGCAGTGGGCAAGAAGGATTTAATTCATATTGATATCAGTGGAGGCTGCTGAGGGGAGAACAGTTCATAATAATGTCTGGAATGGAGTAAATGGAATGGTATCAATCACATGGTTTTCATGTGTTTTGATATCATTCCATTCACACAATTCTAGCCATTATACTCCATTCCAGCCATTATTATGAGCCGTACTCCCCTCAGCAGCCTCCACTGATAGATATTAACGATTCATATTGAGAGTTTATGATTATTGACTCTTTCTCTGACAAACAAAAGCAAAGAGATCTAACACACAAACACAAACTACTAGGTCATCATTCTTACCTTAGCTGAGTGCTCCATGGTGACGACCACGTTGGGTCCAGCGCTGGCCACCAGATGCATGAGCCTGCCCACTCTCCCTTCACCATCTTACACCGAGAATTTTTAAAAATGTTTCAGTGCTTTATCAGTCTTATTTATTTGGGTCCACAATATAATATATTGTCATGGAGACCCAAAGAAGGGTCTCTCTTCCTCTTCAAACCGCTGTGTGTCTCTTATCTCTAGCTCTCTCCTAATGGATGAACATTTACTTGTTAGCTACCTAACTTGTTTTGTGGGATACAGGGATGAAAAATACCACGGCTGGTGAAAGTCAGTGAAACAGTTAGGCTATCGTTAGCTGTAGCAGCTTGTCTTCAAACTTGTATTCAATAGTACTGTCACTCCAACAACACTGGCTACAGCCTACCTTGAACAATACAAAGAAGATGCAGGTAGTGAAGGCCTGCTAGTTTATAAAGTGTAGCTAATGCATTGTGTACTCAACTAGCTAGCCATCTTAACATACCTTGTTTGCTCCTTGTTGAAGATGCTCTCATCTCTTCACCCATGATCTGACTGAGGTGACAGACCATTCAGAGCATAGTGGCAGCTTTGGTCAAAGTCATGACGACTAACTAGCTAGCTAAATCAAACAACACGCAAAATCACTATCTGAGAAGTCAGCTGTCAGCTTCAACTATGATTGATGACTAACTAGAAAACGAGAAGACAGCGTGCGAGTGCATGCACCCCTTCTCGCCAGTGGATTGGTGTAACTGTATTGGTAGACAATTCATCTATACCTACCCATTGTTTTTACATCTTTGAGGGGAGTGAATGCGAGTTGCCAGGGCTAGCAAGAAATGGGATGCAAGTTTAGGATAGGATATAGATTGCTTTGCTTTCTAAAATAATTCTGAACTGCTGAAATTACTGAAATAATAATAATATATTTAGACCACTTTTCATGTCATTTTGGCCGGCTAATAGTCATACCCACTGATCAAGCAACATTGGAAGAAGTATGAACCTTTTATGAACATTACTCAATAGCTCCAGCGAACGGCTACTTGTAGACTAAATGAAAATCTGACCCATTTGTATTCATAACTACATTGTTGATTGTAAATTACGACTTTATACTACTACATTAATAACTAACTAGCTAGCTAATTTAATTTATCTGTAGCATGTTATCTTGAATGGGCCAAGTACGCTGCGACACTCAGGTCAGGGAAGTTCGAGCTAGCGTTTTCAAATTGGGTATGCTAGTTAAATGTCAAAATATCCTTGGAAATTAACTGTTTTTCTTGAAGTAATCATACAATATTTTTACATTACAATAAAGTAAAGGGTTTAAAGCACAGGTGTCAAACTCATTCCAAGGAGGGCTGAGTGTCTGTGGGCTTTCGCTCCTCCGTTGTACTTGATTGTTGAATTAAGGTCAATAATTAGTAAGGAACTCCCCACACCTGATTGTCTAGGTCTTAATTTAAAGGAATAACCAAAAACCAGCAGACACTAGGTCCTCCATGGAATGAGTTTGACACCCCTGGACTTGAATGTATCCAAAATCTAAATTTCCCATTTTTTAAATATATTTTTTGCATTTTCCCAACAATGAGTTGGCGGGACATCCGACGGGTTCTCGTAGGCTGCTTCACAAATACCAAAAATTACAACAACAAAAAATTGTTGCAGAGGGGGTTTCAGGGGGAGAAAATTATCAAATGCTGCAAAGTGTTTAATTTTTCATAAACAGAGGAACCACCAAATGCACACAACTAACAATGTACCCCAAAGCAGATGTACAACATTGTTAATTTATGGAGGACTGAGCGAAAACAGGCAGATGGAGCAAGAGGAGATGGAGGCCTGTTGTGGGACTCTCTGTTCTCACCTCACACACTGAAAACCACACTGGCACACATGGCACACACACACACACACACATACATACAGGTGCACACACTGACACACACTCATGCTGGCACAGGCGCAAACACACACACACACACAAACATGCACAAATTCACACACAACTCCTTAGGGTTCGACCGGACCGGTTTTAGAACCTGCAGTTTAATGAACTGACTTCATGCAGCTGGACATGGGAGAGGTTACAAGGAAGAGTTACGCATCATTCTGGCTAACCATATGTATGCATGAATATGCATGTGAATCTGTCATACAGACAACAAGCGGGATGTATATGATGCCATAGGTCAATAATGTGAGGCGTGGAAGTGGCTCTCTGCTGGGCAGGCTGAGACAGACATAGACTGCTTCAGTACGCGTGGGTGGACTGAGAATCATGGAAATGTAGTCCTTGACTCACTTTTGGAGGACAATGTTGATTGAACATTTTTACCACTTATGATTTTGCTGAGAGTTCGAGGAAGCATCTTTGTTATATCGGGAAAAAGTAGCAAACCGGCAGTATATAATACAAAAAAAATACATATATATATATTAGGGGTGTAACGATTCGTTTTAACAACGATTCAATTTGTATCACGATTCGTGGTTGTCGATACGATTCAAGGACGATATTGGTTCATTTAGAACGATACGATCCGAAACGATTCAGTGACTTGAAATCGATTCAGTAACCTTTTAGCCAAAAATTCAACCAGTGTGACTGAAATAAATACCTGGTAACCAGTTGCATTTTAATGGCTGGCAATAGTCTTGATATTTTTAACAGTGTTTCATGCCTCCATGCAGACCATCTGGTATTATGAAACTTACCCAGTTCCACAAAGGAGATCCCATTTTCTTCACATAGCTTTATTCAGTGCAGCAGTTTTTTTTGCTCCACCTTTTTGTAAATAAAACTGCAGCAGCTTGACCACAGAGCGATGAAATGTCTCACAGTAAGGAACGTTGCGATCAGCTGATTTCGCGCAATTCTCCAGTGTGTGTGCGGTGCACAGAATGTGCACAAGGGAGTCTCCAACCGCAGCATGTTGCCGGAGTATGGAAAGAGAAAAATATTAAACAGAGCTTGCCGCTGTTCTTCATTCAGCTTGTCTCGCCATCTGGCAAGTGGGCGACTGGACATTTATTCTCGGCTAGCTTTTAGCAATGGCTTGCGCCACATTCGTGTGCTCCTTGCTCTTTTCATGTTTGTCAAATAAAGGATGGTTGAAATTCTTTGAGCCTTTATAAAATGCACCTGTTTTTTCTGCTAGATGTGGATTTGAGCGGCAAATCTTGCACCACATTTCAGTGCGCTCATCGTTAGCTTCAAGCCACTGCACATCTTGGAGCCACTTTTCCGAAAAAAGTATTTTCTTCGGCTCTGGCTCCAGTTGGCGTTTCTTTGTACGTGGCGAAACGCCAAAGAAGCTGCTTAATGTCTGTTGCTTTTTGGACATCCCTGACAGTAGTTGACAAGCAACATGTCATGTGTAAGGTTAGATGAGAAGATCGGTCAAGTACGCAAAGGCGCGTAGTAACACAAGTGGCATTACGCATTCCTGATTTTTGTCGCGCTTGCGTATCTGCGTACCAGTTATGTGCACCCCTGCATATAAAGTCTGACGTGCTTAAATCCAATGGGTTATTTCCTAGTATCGATACAATCGATTTATTACATTTTAAAACGATGTTAGATCGATATATGTTGTCCAAAAGGCCAACTCGCCGAGCACAGATCGATGTAGTTGGATCATATGAATATAAATCGATACATCGATGTAGTAGATGGATCGTTACACCCCTAATATATATATATATATATATATATATACAGTTGAAGTCGGAAGTTTACATACACTTAGGTTGGAGTCATTAAAACTCGTTTTTCAACCACTCCACAAATTTCTTTTTAGCAAACTATAGTTTTGGCAAGTCGTTTAGGATATCTACTTTGTGCATGACACAAGTAATTTTTCCAACAATTGTTTACAGAGATTATTTCACTTATAATTCACTGTATCACAATTCCAGTGGGTCAGCAGTTTACAGACACTAAGTTGACTGTGCCTTTAAACAGCTTGGAAAATTCCAGAAAATGATGTCATGGCTTTAGAAGCTTCTGATAGGCTAATTGACATAATTTGAGTCAATTGGAGGTGTACCTGTGGATGTATTTCAAGGCCTACCTTCAAACTCAGTGCCTCTTTGCTTGACATCATGGGAAAATCAAAAGAAATCAACCAAGAGCTCAGAAAACAAATTGTAGACCTCCACAAGTCTGGTTCATCCTTGGGAGCAATTTCCAAACGCCTGAAGGTACCACGTTCATCTGTACAAACAATAGTACGCAAGTATAAACACCATGGGACCACGCAGCCGTCATACCGCTCAGGAAGGAGACGCGTTCTGTCTCCTAGAGATGAACGTACTTTGGTGCGAAAAGTGCAAATCAATCCCAGAACAACAGCAAAGGACCTTGTGAAGATGCTGGAGGAAACAGGTACAAAAGTATCTATATCCACAGTAAAACAAGTCCTATATCAACATAACCTGAAAGGCTGCTCAGCAAGGAAGAAGCCACTGCTCCAAAACTGCCATAAAAAAGACAGACTACGGTTTGCAACTGCACATGGGGACAAAGATCGTACTTTTTGGAGAAATGTTCTCTGGTCTGATGAAACAAAAATAGAACTGTTTGGCCATAATGACCATCGTTATGTTTGGAGGAAAAAGTGGGACTGCCGAAGAACACCATCCCAACGTGAAGCACGGGGGTGGCAGCATCATACTGTGGGGGTGCTTTGCTGCCGGAGGGACTGGTGCACTTCACAAAATAGATGGTATCATGAGGAAGGAAAATTATGTGGATATATTGAAGCAACATCTCAAGACATCAGTCAGGAAGTTAAAGCTTGGTCGCAAATGGGTCTTCCAAATCGACAGTGACACCAAGCATACTTCCGAAGTTGTGGCAAAATGGCTTAAGGACAACAAAGTCAAGTTATTGGAGTGGCCATCACAAAGCCCTGACCTCAATCCTATAGAAAATGTGTGGGCATAACTGAAAAAGTGTGTGCGAGCAAGGACGCCTACAAACCTGACTCCGTTACACCAGCTCTGTCTTGGAGGAATGGGCCAAAATTCACCCAACTTATTGTGGGAAGCTTGTGGAAAGCTACCCAAAACGTTTGACCCAAGTTAAACAATTTAAAGGCAATGCTACCAAATACTACTACTAAGTACGATCTTTGTCCCCATGTGCCAACAAGGCAGAGTTCATCTCAGCCTATGCTACCCTCCAGTCCCTCGACTTCTTGGCGCTGACGGAAACATGGATTACCACTGAAAACACTGCTACTCCTGCTGCTCTCTCCTCGTCTGACCATGTGTTCTCGCATACCCCGAGAGCATCTGGTCAGCGGGGTGGTGGCACAGGAATCCTCATCTCTCCCAAGTGGACATTCTCAATTTTTCCCCTAACCCATCTGTCTATCTCCTCATTTGAATTCCATGCTGTCACAGTCACTAGTCCATTTAAGCTTAATATCCTTGTAATCTATCGCCCTCCAGGTTCCCTTGGAGAGTTCATCAATGAGCTTGACGCCTTGATAAGTTCCTTTCCTGAGGATGGCTCACCCCTCACAGTTCTGGGGGATTTCAACCTCCCTACGTCTACATTTGACTCATTTCTCTCTGCCTCCTTCTTTCCACTCCTCTCCTCTTTTGACCTCACCCTCTCACCGTCCCCCCCCTACTCACAAGGCAGGCAATACGCTTGACCTCATCTTCACTAGATGCTGTTCTTCTACTAACCTCACTGCAACTCCCCTCCAAGTCTCCGACCACTACTTTGTATCCTTTTCTCTCTCCCTCTCCTCCAACACTACTCACTCTGCCCCTACACAGATGGTAATGCACCGTCGCAACCTTCGCTCTCTCTCTCCCGCTACTCTCTCCTCTTCCATCCTATCATCTCTTCCCTCTGCTCAATCCTTCTCCCTCCAATCTCCTGATTCTGCCTCCTCAACCCTCCTCTCCTCCCTTTCTGCATCCTTTGACTCTCTATGTCCCCTATCCTCCCGGCCGGCTCGGTCCTCCCCTCCAGCTCCGTGGCTTGATGACTCATTGCGAGCTCACAGAACAGGGCTCCGGGCAGCCGAGCGGAAATGGAAGAAAACTAGACTCCCTGCGGACCTGGCATCTTTTCACTCCCTCCTCTCTACATTCTCTTCATCTGTTTCTGCTGCTAAGGCCACTTTCTACCACTCTAAATTCCAAGCATCCGCCTCTAACCCTAGGAAGCTCTTTTGCCACATTCTCCTCCCTGCTGAATCCCCCCTCCTCCCTCTCTGTGGATGACTTCATCAACCATTTTGAAAAGAAGGTTGACGACATCCGATCCTCGTTTGTTAAGTCTAATGACACTGCTGGTCCTGCTCACACTGCCCTACCCTATGCTTTGACTTCTTTCTCCCCTCTCTCTCCAGATAAAATCTTGCGACGGCAGGCCGCCCAACAACCTGCCCGCTTGACCCTATCCCCTCCTCTCTTCTCCAGACCATCTCCGGTGACCTTCTCCCTTACCTCACCTCGCTGATCAACTCATCCTTGACCGCTGGCTATGTCCCTTCTGTCTTCAAGAGAGCGAGAGTTGCACCCCTTCTCAAAAAACCAACACTCGATCCCTCTGATGTCAACAACTACAGACCAGTATCCCTGCTTTCTTTTCTCTCCAAAACTATTGAGCGTGCCGTCTTTAGCCAACTCTTGCTATCTCTCTCAGAATGACCTTCTTGATCCAAACCAGTCAGGTTTCAAGACTGGTCATTCAACTGAGACTGCTCTTCTCTGTGTCACGGAGGCTCTCCGCACTGCTAAAGCTAACTCTCTCTCCTCTGCTCTTGTCCTTCTAGACCTGTCTGCTGCCTTTGATACTGTGAACCATCAGATCCTCCTCTCCACCCTCTCCGAGCTGGGCATCTCCGGCGCGGCTCACTCTTGGATTGCGTCCTACCTGACCGGTCGCTCCTACCAAGTGGCGTGGCGAGAAGCTGTCTCCGCACCACGTGCTCTCACCACTGGTGTCCCCCAGGGCTCAGTTCTAGGCCCTCTCCTATTCTCGCTATACACCAAGTCACTTGGCACTGTCATATCCTCACATGGCCTCTCCTATCATTGCTACGCTGACGACACACAACTAATCTTCTCCTTTCCCCCTTCTGATAACCAGGTGGCGAATCGCATCTCTGCATGTCTGGCAGACATATCAGTATGGATGACGGATCACCACCTCAAGCTGAACCTCGGCAAGACGGAGCTGCTCATCCTCCCTGCCCGTTCCATGATCTCACCATCACGGTTGACAACTCCGTTGTGTCCTCCTCCCAGAGTGCGAAGAGCCTTGGCGTGACCCTGGACAACACCCTGTCGTTCTCCGCTAGCATCAAGGCGGTGACCCGATCCTGTAGGTTCATGCTCTACAACATTCGGAGAGTACGACCCTGCCTTACACAGGAAGCGGCACAGGTCCTAATCCAGGCACTTGTCATCTCCCGTCTGGATTACTGCAACTCGCTGTTGGCTGGGCTCCCTGCCTGTGCCATTAAACCCCTACAACTCATCCAGAATGCCGCAGCCCGTCTGGTGTTCAACCTTCCCAAGTTCTCTCACGTCACCCCCGCTCCTCCGCACACTCCACTGGCTTCCAGTTGAAGCTCGCATCTGCTACAAGACCATGGTGCTTGCCTACGGAGCTGTGAGGGGAACGGCACCTCCGTACCTTCAGGCTCTGATCAGTCCCTACACCCAAACGAGGGCACTGCGTTCATCGACCTCTGGCCTGCTGGCTCCCCTACCTCTGCGGAAGCATAGTTCCCGCTCAGCCCAGTCAAAACAGTTCGCTGCTCTGGCACCCCAATGGTGGAACAAGCTCCCTCACGACGCCAGGACAGCGGAGTCACTCACCACCTTCCTGAGACATTTGAAACCCCACCTCTTTAAGGAATACCTGGGATAGGATAAAGTAATCCTTAAATGTCAGAAATAGTGAAAAACTGAGTTTAAATGTATTTGGCTAAAGTGTATGTAAACTTCCGACTTCAACTGTATATTGTATTGTCACATACACCGAATAGGTGCACTGAAATGTTGTTTTACAGGGCCAGCCATACTATGGACGCCTCAAAGGTGGGTTAAGACTGTGCTTGTGTTGAATTTGTACAATTTACTGTAAACTATGCACATTTTGAGTGTCGCAGGAAAAACAAACAACGTCGTAAATGTTCCTTAAACTACACTGTACTGTTTTTTTCTCCCTATTGTGGATGGGCGTTATGACATTTCTTCTGAGGTTTGAAGCTGAGACTCTTATTTGCCACAGACTATTGGTTTGCGTTATTGGTGTACAACAACTGCTGCAAACATTGCAAAACTACTTGACTGAATCATAGCCTTGTGTTAGGGCACATTATTTTTTTCAATTGGCTCATTGCTAAACGTGTCTCATCAGATTCTGAATGCTTGAAGAAAAACCTCTCTAGCTACCACACAGGCTACTGTAGCACACATTTCCCCATCTTGTTAACTATTTATTTCCAGTGACATTAGCCTAGCATTACGCCCAATGAAAACACGTGTCCCCCGGCATGCCCCAGACTGCACTGTCCCACAGTCTTTCTGGCGTAAATTCCCCACTTAAAATTTAATGATCTCCGCACTGCAGGATGCCACTTCCATCATGAAAGAGTTCTCAAATCTAATAACCGTAACTACTCTGGCAGAGCCATCAAAAACCTATTTGTTTCAACAAAAGCCCCGTTTCCCCCCAATGCAATACTGGGTAATAATACCCGATAGGGTTTAAGGGCAATGAATTGTGGGAATGATCATGTTCTCCGATCCCTTTCATCTCTTTCTCATTCACTCTCTCGTTCTCTTTCTTTCTCTCCCTCTTCTCTCTCTATTCCCGAGATCATTATATTAAACACTTAATTATTCATTGGTAATGCCTGTCATGGTGAAATATTGTCCTCTGCCAATCTGAATGCATCAAACTCCCTTTCCCCTCCCCACCCGAGGTTAATGGCAAAGCCCTCACTTGCATTAGCTGGGCTAAATGCGGTGCACCTCATAAGTCAAAGTTCCCTAAGTGAACGTTAGAAGAAGTCTCAGCCCGGGACAACCTGTCTCCTTCACCGCAGGAGGTCAATGAGATCATCCATAGGGATGGGCTGACTGGACATGGTACACACAAGTTCCAGATCACACCCTTATTGTCTTCTCTTTAGTATGGCAGACCCAGGTAGCACAGGGAGATAGGATTGGGTGATTGGTCATGGGGTGAGTAAAGGGAGGACAGAGGAGGGGTGCGCTATTTGACAGTACACCCTGCCCATGTATGGGACCCTAGGAACGGTGCTATGACTAAATGATGAGAAGAATGACATTAGTAATTCCCCAGAGCATCTGCAATTTGGGCGGACATCAACAGTATTAAACAGATTAGGGGAGATAGTGATGACAAGAATCTCGCAGGTCTGATGGGAAGATGTATTAGGGGCCCTTACATTAATACACTCTGGCGGGGCAATATTTCCCAAGCAAATATGCAATGTTAACAAAAATGATAGTTTTGTGCACTTAGCAAATTGCATGTTGATTACATCTCCAAGATATTGCTGAAATGAAATGTACTTTATCACTGGTTAACAGGGTATTACACATAATATGAAACCCTTATGGAATAAAAAAAAATGCATGCATTTAGTTGTGTGCCAATAAAGGAAAACGCTGACACTTGAGTAAACATTTCACCAGCATCGCAGCTTTTTCCACAACAAATAAAATTTGCACCTGAAACAATAAATGTTATTTTGAAGGAAGGTCAATCTGTTGTTTTACATTTACATTTTAGTCATTTAGCAGACGCTCTTATCCAGAGCAATTAGGGTTAAGTGCCTTGCTTAAGGGCACATCGACAGATTTTTCACCTAGTCGGCTCAGGGATTAGAACCAGCTACCTTTCAGTTACTGGCACAACGCTCTTACCCACTAAGCTACCTGCCGCCTGAGTCCAAAGAAACTGACAGTGGAAAAGGGGTAAAGGGAAGCCAGAGATGAACAGTTTGTCTTAAAAGCCGATATTGATCATTATTTTATCCACTCCTATTACCTGGTTAAACATGTATGACTTCCTGTCAGGACATTATTAAGGCTGCAAGCTAAATCCCCCCTACATGCATACCCTTTCTGGCCTGATACAAGCTCCACCATTGGGGCATCTGGTAGAGATTCTGTAGATGAGTTATTGGAATGCTTTACACTGTGCTTCAGCAACAACGTGCTTACATGTGCAACTGCATCTAAATTAGATGAAAACTCACATGCCCACCTAATTTCCTCACCTACATCAAGCTTTTTAATTATATTTCAAGAGAATTTAGAATCACGTCACTTAATTTGTGTGCTTATGACTTAAAAAACACTCAACACCTGCGTTTCGATTGAATCCTTGCCTCCAAATCAATATCATCCACCTTATACATTTTTACAGCATCTGAATATCACTTCCATACTCTGCCGCTCATTAAGAAAAGGACGGCGAGAGAGAGATGGTGGAATCCCTCGGGGGGCCCACAAAAATACCACAGCTCCTGTAAATAATTTGTTTGTTAATAGCATCTTTTCACAGTTGACTCTCCCCACCACTAGGCTCATTTCGGGGCCATCTCATCTCATTAGACCAGGCAGAGTCTAACTAAGATGGCACCATGACAAAACAACAGTCTGAAGCTGCTCAGGAGTAGAAACAGGTTGGTGTGGGCGTCCCAGCCTGGCAGCCTGGCAGCAGAGAATACTTTTTTTCTTGCCTCTCTCTCTCTCTCTCTCTCTCTCTCTCTCTCTCTCTCTCTCTCTCTCTCTCTCTCTCTCTCTCTCTCTCTCTCTCTCTCTCTCTCTCTCTCTCTCTCTCTCTCTCTCTCTCTCTCTCTCTCTCTCTCTCTCTCTCTCTCTCTCTCTCTCCAGGTCTAATTGGAGATGATTTCATCATATTCTTAGCACCAACTAATCCAGTGCATGGAGAGTCTTTTATGTTTTCAGCTGAAGCCACTCATTGTCTTTGGTCTCTTCGGGGAATAGTGTTGCATCCTTACAGTAAATAAATCAATTGAAATATATTGCATACTGTAGAAGAGGACCAATCAGTTAACAACATGGATGAAGTAATGTAGGGGCTTGGTTCAGTGGCACGCCAACAACCATGGTGGGCTGTTCAATCTCTGTTAATGTGGTCACACAGGTTTAAGTCATTCATCAGCCCTGAGGATGATGCAATTATTACCTTCTCCCTTTACTGATGATCCCTTTACTTCATGCAGAAAACAATATTTATTGGCTACTGCGATGCATTCATTTTCGGCTCTGATCTTGTACTAAATCACCTTGTATGTAACCTTATAACGATAATGAGTGCCTTGTCTAATAGTTATATAACTCATTCTCTCCTCCCTCTGTAATGCTACACGCTAACCGTAACGCTGATATCTCAGCTCATATATAGCTATATTTACTACCACAGCTTACTTAAATAATCGCTTGCACGTCGGAACACGTTATGGCCCTCTGTCAAGGTAATATCACATTGTCAACGCTGTTGGGAAGCAAATATTAAACCATAGATCAATGTTTAACAATTTATAAAGGACTGAATGCGAATGTCACCGTTTCCATTACTAGTGGCCTTTGGCTATATTATAATAATTTAATACCGCATATCAGGGAAAAGCTTTTATCATTATTGCTTTTTTTGAAAAATTGCTAAAAGGATCATGGCAACACATATTATGCACAGTATGTCTGTTTAAATGAGACGTGGCACTGATTGAACAATTGTGCCCCATACCTTTGCACACAGTTGGCTTGTTGTCGGGCAGAGTAGAGTAGATGGAACATGGTAATAATGATTTCCTATGATGTATTGCCATGTTGCTTGGAACAGTACATGATCTGCAGTTCCTACTGTAAGTTGAGTTTTCTGATGTGCCTTGTGTTCCTACAGCCTTCCAGGGCTGGTAGGTAGTCGGTAAGGGAGAGCCTTGGGTAATGTTTCATTCCTGATGGCCTGATCCAAATCCTATACCCCTGCTGTTGTCGTGCATGAGTTGAGAGAAGCTCCTATCCTCTCCTTATATCCACCTCCTTATCATAGGTGATCTCACTCTGGGCCCAATGAACCGTCAGTTGGAAAATCCCTCCATCCCTCCATCCCTGATCCGTTTGCCCATGGGATCAAACAGGATCAGCGGTTGCTGACTGGGCGCTCTGCCTGCTGGCCGCTGGGAACCTCCAGGTGAATCTGATTAGTTGTCTATGGAAGAGGCGTTGGAGGCGGGGTCAAGGCATGGGAGGAAGTAGAAGAGGAAGTAGAAATGAGAGAGAACAAGCGGTGTGGGCTAACAAGGGGTAAATTAGACAGACGTGGAGAGAGATCTCAATTTCCCCTGTCAAAATCAGCATGACACCTGGCCCCGGTGTTTAATTGGTTGAGACACCTCACCTAATCCCGGTTCAGTCGGCTCCTTGGAACCTCGGAGCGGCGTGGCCCTTAAGCTCCATTCGTCACTGAGGCAGACAAAAGAGTCAAAAGAGGGCCTCTGCTTTGAGCTTTAATCCAATTAGAAAGTTGTTAAGGAGCCTGAGTAGAGTTTCACATTACTTAAAAGTGCACATGAACTCTGGCCACCTCGGTGACCTTTGGTGACCTCAGAGAATGGCATCTTGTTAGAGGCACAGCGGGTCCCTCTCGCTGGATCTTCCTCTGACCAGAGGAGGGGTGTGAGAAGGATGCTACAACAACTGTATCACCATCCAAGACAGGAGCGCTTCTAAGAGTGTTGGCGTTCTCCTGATAGTTGTGTAATGGCGCACTGTTTGTTTTTCATTTCAGTGCAATTAACTATTTTTAAATACTCTTATGTAAACACACCAAGACAACGGAGCCACTTTGGTGTTAAACAATTATTTTTATGGCACTTCAGGGATTGTGTGTGTGGCTAATCTGATTTATTCATATTTCTTTCTAAACAGGGTTGTAATTGCCTTAGGTGATTACATTGCAAGTAAATACATAAATATTTATTATTGCTTTTAAGACATTTTAAGGCTAACCATTCTCTCCATTCATATTTAAAACTGGCAGGTGCTACATACTGGTCAAAGTCAACGCAAGACTAAAAAGTGTAACTTTGTGATGTGAGAGTACTATTCAAACTATCATCAGCTTGTTAAGATGTGTCAGGCCAAAGACCATTGGCCCAAGAAATAGTTCCTAAATGTTTGCCTAACAGTGGGCACTCTCTCGGTCTCGTAATATTCCCAGCTAGTGATCAAACAATGAAACGTAATCAGTGCCCCCCAGTCTAACTTCACATAAAAAAGTGTTCCTAATATAAAGTTCATTTCTATGAATATTAAAGCAGAAGATCATCTTATGAATATTTCATTTATCTCCACCTTTAATAGTGCAAAAATGAAGAATACAGCATTTCCTCCTATAGATCACCACTGTCTGCACTACTGTATATTACACATTGAATTACAGGACAGAATATCTGTACTTTAGGTACTGCTAATTAGCACTCTGTGATTGTTAAAGCATGACTTGGGGCCTCCTGACTAAATTACATAGGCCTTCATTAGGAGAAACATTCCAAGTGTTTCTAACACAAGCCTATTTTACGTGCAGTACAGCTGGTTGAGGATGAGAGGTTAGTAGCTTGTTAGAGATGTTGCTGTTAGGACTGTTTGGTGGTAGTTGTTTAGGGGTGTTTGGTGATAGTTGTTTAGGGATGTTTGGTGGTAGTTGTTTATGGCTGTTTGGTGGTAGTTGTTTAGGGGTGTTTGGTGGTAGTTGTTTAGGGATGTTTGGTGGTAGTTGTTTAGGGATGTTTGGTGATAGTTGTTTAGGGGTGTTTGGTGGTAGTTGTTTAGGGGTGTTTGGTGGTAGTTGTTTAGGGGTGTTTGGTGGTAGTTGTTTAGGGGTGTTTGGTGGTAGTTGTTTAGGGGTGTTTGGTGGTAGTTGTTTAGGGGTGTTTGGTGATAGTTGTTTAGGGCTGTTTGGTGATAGTTGTTTAGGGGTGTTTGGTGGTAGTTGTTTAGGGGTGTTTGGTGATAGTTGTTTAGGGCTGTTTGGTGATAGTTGTTTAGGGGTGTTTGGTGATAGTTGTTTAGGGGTGTTTGGTGGTAGTTGTTTAGGGCTGTTTGGTGATAGTTGTTTAGGGGTGTTTGGTGATAGTTGTTTAGGGCTGTTTGGTGATAGTTGTTTAGGGGTGTTTGGTGGTAGTTGTTTAGGGCTGTTTGGTGATAGTTGTTTAGGGGTGTTTGGTGATAGTTGTTTAGGGATGTTTGGTGATAGTTGTTTAGGGGTGTTTGGTGATAGTTGTTTAGGGCTGTTTGGTGGTAGTTGTTTAGGGGTGTTTGGTGATAGTTGTTTAGGGATGTTTGGTGATAGTTGTTTAGGGATGTTTGGTGATAGTTGTTTAGGGCTGTTTGGTGGTAGTTGTTTAGGGCTGTTTGGTGGTAGTTTATGATCTGCAAACAAGCTAGCTTGGTAAAGAAAATATAATGGACCTCACATCTCTGTTTGACACTGTTTCTAGATGGATCTCATTGGTTATGATTTAATTTGTGTGAAGACTAGAATGCAAACCTAAAATTAATTATTGGACATAATAGGCATGCAAATTGACTTAGCAGACATGGCAACCCTCTTGGATGCAGCCCTGCAGCAGTACTCCATTAGTATTGTATTGTATCCCTCGTAGCCATGGTTTAATTCTATTGTCCCTGTCGTTATTGTTATTAGCGTGCATCTCTTCTATTGAGTGTCTCTATATGCCACTGTGATGAGAGGTATAATTGTGTGCCAATCCTTAAGAAAAATAACACCCTTAATTATTCTGGTATCATAGTTATGCTGGCGATTAACGCTTGACTTCACAATTACATACTTAATTTGATTGCTTTTAGCGGCGGGATACAATAGGTTATTTGCTATCGACATCAAGCGAGGCACAGTTATGTATTGAGAGGAGAGGCAATGTCAAGGTTGAATAGTCTGCTAACAGGAGTTAGGCTACAACTGCAGTGCATTCGGAGAGTATTCACACCACTTAACTTGTTCCACATTTTGTTACGTTACAGCCTTATACTAAAATGGATTAAATAAAACAATTTCCTCAATCTACACACAATACTCCATTATGACAAAGCAAAAACAGTTTTTTCATACATTTTAGCAAAAAATCAAACCCGGTAATATCACATTTACATAAGTATTCAGACCCTTTACTCAATATTTTGTTGAAGCACCTTTGGCAGCGATTACAGCCTCGAGTCTTCTTGGGTATGACGCTACAAGCTTGGCACACCTGTATTTGGGGAGTTTCTCCCATTCAAGCTCTGTCGGTTGGATGGGGAGCGTCGCTGCACAGCTATTTTCAGGTCTCTCCAGAGATGTTCGATCGGGTTCAAGTCCGGGCTCAGGCTGGGCCACTCAAGGACATTCAGAGACTTGTCCCAAAGCCACTCCTGCGTTGTCTTGGCTGTGTGCTTAGGGTCATTGTCCTGTTGGAAGGTGGACCTTCGCCCCAGTCTGAGGAGCAGGTTTTCATCAAGGATCTCTCTGTACTTTGCTCCGTTCATCTTTCCCCCAATCCTGACTAGTCTCCCTGTCCCTGCTGCTGAAAAACATCCCCACAGCATGATGCTGCCACCACCATGCTTCACCGTAGGGATGGTGCCAGGTTTCCTCCAGATGTGACGCTTGGCATTCAAGCCAAAGAGTTCAACCTTGGTTTCATCAGACCAGAGAATCTTGTTTCTCATGGTCTGAGAGTCCCTTAGGTGCCTTTTGGCAAACTCCAAGCGGGCTGTCATGTGCCTTTACTGAGGAGTGGCTTCCGTCTGGCCACTCTACCATGAAGGCCTGATTGGTGGAGTACTGCAGAGATGGATGTCCTTCTGGAACATTCTCCCATCTCCACAGAGGAACTCTGGAGCTCTGTCAGTGACCATCGGGTTCTTGGTCACCTTCCTGACCAAGGCCCTTCTCCCCCGATTGCTCAGTTTGGCTGGGTGGCCAGCTCTAGGAAGAGTCTTGGTGGTTCCAAACTTCTTCCATTTAAGAATAATGGAGGACGCTGTGTTCTTGGGGACCTTCAATGCTGCAGAAATCTTTTGGTACCCTTCCCCAGATCTGTGCCTCAACACAATCCTGTCTCGGAGCTCTACGGACAATTCCTTCGACCTCATGCCTTGGTTTTTGCTCTGACATGCATTGTCAACTGTGGGACCTTAAATAGACAGCTGTGTGCCTTTCCAAATCATGTCCAATCAATTGAATTGACCACAGGTGGACGCCAATCAAGTTGTACAAACATCTCTAGGATGATCAATGGAAACAGGATGCACCTGAGCTCAATTTCGAGTCTCATAGCAAAGCGTCTGAATAATTATGTAAATAACGTATTTCTGTTTTTTATTTTTAATACATTTGCAAACATTTCTATAAACCTGTTTCCACTTTGTCATTATGGGGTATTGTGTGTAGATTGATGAGGACATTTTTTTATTTGATAAATTTTAGAATAAGGCTGTAACGTAACAATATGTGGAAAAAGTCAAGGGGTCTGAATACTTTCCGAATGCACTGTATATACTTCTTCTCATCATCACATCCATACACAATAGATGCATGCAATACTGTGAAACTCCTACATGCAGTAAATACATATTAAAATTATTTTTCAAAATGAGTGGGCAGGGTGGCGTAAGTTGCAAGGTCAGAGTCAGCCAATGAGTGTGATGCTTTTGAAGACTTGATCCCTGCATGAGCATTCACTTCCCTCATTAGGTCAATATACAGTTGAAATTCTTCAACTTTAAGACGAAGATTCTTGACACCTTAAGACGAAGATGGCGCTGAACTGTATGGCTGCCGTCTTGCGAGCTCAGACCAAACTTTGCTATTGTAAATATGTTATTGGCACTTACCCTGGAACTGTATGAAAATGTATGCACTCACTAACTGTAAGTTGCTCTGGATAAGAGCGTCTGCTAAATGACTAAAATGTAAAAATGTAACTGACTCTGTATATAACTTACTTACTTTCCCATGTTCTTCTTATTTTTATTTCTTGTGTGTTTTTGTTCTACTTTTTAATGTATTTTTTATAGTACTACTGATATAGATTACTGCATTGTTGGGAAAGAACAAGCAAGAAAGGCATTTCACTGAACCAGTGCATGTGTCAATAAAAAATTGAAACTTGAAACACCTACTCACATATGTACCTCATGAACTATGTGTCTCTTATAGGAAATCCTTTGATGTGGAGAAAAATAATGTAGAAAAATCCTGATTTACACCTGACCATAAACTATTGCTGTTTAAAAAAAAAAGTAAATCAGAAACGGTGCCGGCTATAATAACCCAAACCTTAACATATACCGATGCCGACCGTAAAGATGAACCTAATAAGTAAGTGACATTGTATTTTATATGTTGCTTTAATTCAATTCAGACCTAATTATACTGTGGTATACACCTGGCACTTGCATCCCACTACCACATTCCACAATGTTTAATATCTTTGGCTCGGGCACCAAAGGCTGGTTTTGATGGTATTTGGCATTGAGCTATGTTAGAATGGGCCACATTAAAAAGTATCCCTCTTGATCTCCACATAAGAATATATTGTAAGTGTTTTAAATGTCAAAACCAACACCCGACCAAAATTATGAACATGTAGAGATTTGTAGGAAAGGCTAAGAAAACATGACTTTTAAATTGTGCCAAAACACAGGTAAACCAAAAATGTAAACCTGAAAGTGTAATATACAGTAGCAAATGCATATCAAGTAATATGTTAGCGCTTTAGCTGTTCCCTTGCGTGCATGCACTCTTATGGATCATTTTAACGTCATTTTCTATGGATTCAATACTATATCGTATCAATGACTTTATGCTATAGCCATTTGAACCACACCTTTAGCTAACACATCCAAAAGAACAGAGAATCTCAGAGGCTACAGTCAACCACACCATACCATGTTGGATGGAACCTGACATGAATGCTGTTTGCTTGCCAATGTTATTACAGGCCAAATTGGGTTCAGATATTGCTAGTCAGCACACCAGATGCTGAATTCAATAAAACACTTTCATTATAGCTGATGGAGGAGGCAAAACAGACAAGTGAAGGGTATGAGCCAACATTCAAATGAAAACAAGATCAATACACACTGTTCACAGATGTGCATTTACATTGTTTACTAACTATCAATTCACTTACTATTCCACTCCTATTTATTGTCATATAAATGATTAGGGACTGGGGCGTGAAATTGATCTAAGGTGACGGTTGTGCTACTGTAGTGTATCCAAATGAAATTCTCTAGGTTAATGAGCGGCTGAAATGTAAAGGTTATTTGGGTTAGACCCAAAGGTTTAATTGCTAAGGAGGGAGAAAGAAAGTGGATGGAAAACAGTTTTCACCCCCTCAGTAAGTTTTTCAATGTGAACTTGGAGTGATAATGTGTCTGTATGATGACATTTTGGGTTGGGTGCTACTACAGACTAGAGGAGAGTCCTGGGGCTTGGAGAGGCAGGGGTTAGGTCAAGCTTTAAAGAAAGGCTTTATTAAGATTATTAAGAAAGGTTCATCCTTTGTTAAAAAATTGTATTTTTGCCTTCATACAGATGACAACTTCTCATTTCCGACTAATTGAAAATGAAACTTTGTTTAAAGTATAATCCTTTCTTAATTAAACAAGCCATACAAAGCTGGTTACAATTTCAATTTTCTCCTCCAGAAAAGATAGAACAAATATTAAAATCAAATCAAATTTTATTTGCCACATGCGCCGAATACAACAGGTGTAGACATTACCGTGAAATGCTTACTTACAGCCCTTAACCAACAATGCATTTATTTTCTAATAAAAAAGTAAAATAAAACAACAACAACAAAAAAGTGTTGAGAAAAAAAGAGCAGAAGTAAAATAAAATAACAGTAGGGAGGCTATATACAGGGGGGTACCGGTGCAGAGTCAATGTGCGGGGGCACCGGCTAGTTGAGGTAGTTGAGGTAATATGTACATGTGAGTAGAGTTAAAGTGACTATGCATAAATAATTAACAGAGTAGCAGCAGCGTAAAAATATGGGGTAGGGGTGGGGGGGCAGTGCAAGTAGTCCGGGTAGCCATGATTAGCTGTTCAGGAGTCTTATGGCTTGGGGGTAGAAGCTGTTGAGAAGCCTTTTGGACCTAGACTTGGCGCTCCGGTACCGCTTGATGTGCGGTAGCAGAGTGAACAGTCTATGACTAGGGTGGCTGGAGTCTTTGACAATTTTGAGGGCCTTCCTCTGACACCGCCTGGTATAGAGGTCCTGGATGGCAGGAAGCTTGGCCCCAGTGATGTACTGGGCCGTACGCACTACCCTCTGTAGTGCCTTGCGGTCGGAGGCCGAGCAGTTGCCATACCAGGCGGTGATGCAACCAGTCAGTCAGGATGATCTCGATGGTGCAGCTGTAGAACTTTTTGAGGATCTAAGGACCCATGCCAAATCTTTTCAGTCTCTTGAGGGGGAATAGGCTTTGTCGTGCCCTCTTCATGACTGTCTTGGTGTGTTTGGACCATGATAGTTCGTTGGTGATGTGGACACCAAGGAACTTGAAGCTCTCAACCTGTTCCACTACAGCCCCGTCGATGAGAATGGAGGTGTGCTCAGTCCTCTTTTTTTTCCTGTAGTCCACAATCATCTCCTTTGTCTTGGTCACGTTGAGGGAGAGGTTGTTATCCTGGCACCACACGGCCAGGTCTCTGACCTCCTCCCTATAGGCTGTCTCATCGTTGTCGGTGATCAGGCCTACCACTGTTGTGTCGTCGGCAAACTTAATGATGGTGTTGGAGTCGTGCCTGGCCATGCAGTCATGGGTGAACAGGGAGTACAGGAGGGGACTGAGCACGCACCCCAGAGGGGCCCCCGTGTTGAGGATCAGCATGGCAGATGTGTTGTTACCTACCCTTACCACCTGGGGGCGGCCCGTCAGGAAGTCCAGGATCCAGTTGCAGAGGGAGGTGTTTAGTCCCAGGATCCTTAGCTTAGTGATGAGCTTTGAGGGCATTATGGTGTTGAACGCTGAGCTGTAGTCAATGAATAGCATTCTCATGTAGGTGTTCCTCTTGTCCAGGTGGGAAAGGGCAGTGTGGAGTGGAATAGAGATTGCATAATCTGTGGATCTGTTGGGGTGCTATGCAAATTGGAGTGGGTCTAGGGTTTCTGGGATAATGGTGTTGATGTGAGCCATGACCAGCCTTTCAAAGCACTTCATGGCTACAGACGTGAGTGCTACGGGTCGGTAGTCATTTAGGCAGGTTATCTTAGTGTCCTTGGGCACGGGGACTATGGTGGTCTGCTTGAAACATGTTGGTATTACAGACTCAGTCAGGGACATGTTGAAAATGTCAGTGAAGACACTTGCCAGTTGGTCAGCACATGCTCGGAGTACATGTCCTGGTAATCCATCTGTCCCTGCGGCCTTGTGAATGTTGACCTGCTTAAAAGTCTTACTCACATCGGCTACGGAGAGCATGATCACATAGTCATCCGGAACAGCTGGTGCTCTCATGCATGCTTCAGTGTTGCTTGCCTCGAAGCGAGCATAGAAGTGGTTTAGCTCGTCTGGAAGTCTTGTGTCACTGGGCAGCTCGCAGCTGTGCTTCCCTTTGTAGTCTGTAATAGTTTTCAAGCCCTGCCACATCTGACGAGCATCAGAGCCGGTGTAGTACGATTAAATCTTAGTCCTGTATTGACTCTTTGCCTGTTTGATGGTTTGTCGGAGGGCATAGCGGGATTTCTTATAAGCGTCCGGGTTAGATTCCCGCTCCTTGAAAGCGGCAGCTCTACCCTTTAGCTCAGTGCGGATGTTGCCTGTAATCCATGGCTTCTGGTTGGGGTATGTATGTACGGTCACTGTGGGGACGACGTCATCAATGCACTTATTGATGAAGCCAGTGACTGATGTGGTGTACTCCTCAATGCTATCTGAAGAATCCCGGAACATGTTCCAGTCTGTGCTAGCAAAACAGTCCTGTAGCTTAACATCTGCGTCATCTGACCAATTTTTTATTAACCGAGTCACTGGTGCTTCCTGCTTTAGTTTTTGTTTATAAGCAGGAATCAGGAGGATAGAGTTATGGTCAGATTTTCCAAATGGATGGCGAGGGAGAGCTTTGTATGCGTCTCTGTGAGTGGAGTAAAGGTGGTCTAGAGTTTGTTTTTCCTCTGGTTGCACATTTAACATGCTGGTAGAAATTAGGTAGAACGGATTTAAGTTTCCCTGCATTAAATCCCCGGCCACTAGGAGCGCTGCCTCTGGATGAGCGTTTTCCTGTTTAGTTATGGCCTTATACAGCTCATTGAGTGCAATCTTAATGCCAGCATTGGTTTGTGGTAGTAAATAGACAGCTATGAAAAATATAAATGAAAACTCTCTTGGTAAATAATGTGGTCTACAGCTTATCATTAGATACTCTACCTCAGGCGAGCAAAACCTCGAGACTTAGTATTTGATTTTGTGCACCAGCTGTTGTTTACAAATATACACAGATCGCCACCCCTTGTCTTACCGGAGTCAGCCTTTCTATCCTGCCGATGTAGCGTATATCCTCCGCTGTATGTTGTCCATGTCGTCGTTCAGCCACGACTCTGTGAAACGTAAGATATTACCGTTTTTAATGTCCCTTTGGTAGGATAACCGTAATATTAGGTCATCTAATTTATTTTCAAATGATTGAACATTGGCTAATAGGATTGATGGAAGAGGCAGTTTACTCGCTCGCCGGCGGATCCTTACAAGGCACCCCGACCTACGTCCACGATATCTCCGTCTCTTTCTCCTGCGAATGATTCTCAGCTATCGAAAATATATATGTTAATGTCTGCTTAATCCAAATTTACAACCGACTGATTGCAGCATTACCACAAAAATGGAGGAGGCAAGTGGAAGAGGGAGAAGGTAGGGAACTTGTTTGTCTGCCATATATTAAAGATACTAATTAGGTGAAAAGAATTGGCATAAATAGACAAATATACCAGTTTCATTTGAGGACAAAAATGTGAACAGCTGCGCCAAACAGATTGCAAAATAAATGGGAAGAGATTTTTGATGTACCGATTCCATGGCACATGGTATATGAACTGATACAAAAAACAACACTTGATTCAACACTTCAAGGTTTTCAATGTAAATTATTATACAGAATTCTTGCCACCAACAGAATGATATACAGTGGGGAGAACAAGTATTTGATACACTGCCGATTTTGCAGGTTTTCCTACTTACAAAGCATGTAGAGGTCTGTAATTTTTATCATAGGTACACTTCAACTGTGAGAGATGGAATCTAAAACAAAAATCCAGAAAATCACATTGTATGATTTTTAAGTAATTAATTTGCATTTTATTGCATGACATAAGTATTTGATACATCAGAAAAACAGAACTTAATATTTGGTACAGAAACCTTTGTTTGCAATTACAGAGATCATACGTTTCCTGTAGGTCTTGACCAGGTTTGCATACACTGCAGCAGGGATTTTGGCCCACTCCTCCATACAGACCTTCTCCAGATCCTTCAGGTTTCGGGGCTGTCACTGGGCAATACAGACTTTCAGCTCCCCTCCAAAGATTGTCTGTTTGGTTCTGGTCTGGAGACTGGCTAGGCCACTCCAGGACCATGAGATGCTTCTTACGGAGCCACTCCTTAGTTGCCCTGGCTGTGTGTTTCGGGTCGTTGTCATGCTGGAAGACCCATCCACGACCCATTTTCAATGCTCTTACTGATTGAAGGAGGTTGTTGGCCAAGATCTTGCGATACATGGCCCCATCCATCCTCCCCTCAATACGGTGCAGTCGTCCTGTCCCCTTTGCAGAAAAGCATCCCCAAAGAATGATGTTTCCACCTCCATGCTTCACGGTTGGGATGGTGTTCTTGGGGTTGTACTCATCCTTCTTCTTCCTCCAAACACGGCGAGTGGAGTTTAGAACAAAAGCTCTATTTTTGTCTCATCAGACCACATGACCTTCTCCCATTCCTCCTCTGGATCATCCAGATGGTCATTGGCAAACTTCAGACGGGCCTGGACATGCGCTGGCTTGAGCAGGGGGACCTTGCGTGCGCTGCAGGATTTTAATCCATAATGGCGTGGTGTGTTACTAATGGTTTTCTTTGAGACTGTGGTCCCAGCTCTCTTCAGGTCATTGACCAGGTCCTGCCGTGTAGTTCTGGGCTGATCCCTCACCTTCCTCATGATCATTGATGCCGCATGAGGTGAGATCTTGCATGGAGCCCCAGACCGAGGGTGATTGACCGTCATCTTGAACTTCTTCCATTTCCTAATAATTGCGCCAACAGTAGTTGCCTTCTCACCAAGCTGCTTGCCTATTGTCCTGTAGCCCATCCCAGCCTTGTGCCGGTCTACAATTTTATCCCTGATGTCCTTACACAGCTCTCTGGTCTTGGCCATTGTGGAGAGGTTGGAGTCTGTTTGATTGAGTGTGTGGACAGGTGTCTTTTATACAGGTAACGATTCAAACAGGTGCAGTTTAATGCAGGGAAACTTAAATCTGTTCTACCTAATTTCTACCAGCATGTTAAATGTGCAACCAGAGGAAAAAAAACTATAGACCACCTTTACTCCACACACAGAGACGCATACAAAGCTCTCCCTCGCCCTCCATTTGGCAAATCTGACCATAACTCTATCCTCCTGATTCCTGCTTATAAGCAAAAACTAAAGCAGGAAGCACCAGTGACTCGAGTTAATAAAAAAGTGGTCAGATGACGCAGATGCTAAGCTACAGGACTGTTTTGCTAGCACAGACTGGAACATGTTCCGGGATTCTTCAGACAGCATTGAGGAGTACACCACATCAGTCACTGGCTTCATCAATAAATGCATCGATGATGTCGTCCCCCACAGTGACCATACGTACATACCCCAACCAGAAGCCATGGATTACAGGAAACATCCGCACTGAGCTAAAGGGTAGAGCTGCCGCTTTCAAGGAACGGGACTCTAACCCGGACGCTTATAAGAAATCCCGCTATGACCTCCGACGAACCATCAAACAGGCAAAGAGTCAATAAAGGACTAAGATTAAATCATACTACACTGGCTCTGACGCTCGTCGGATGTGGCAGGGCTTGAAAAACTATTACAGACTACAAAGGGGAAGCACAGCCGCGAGCTGCCCAGTGACACAAGCCTACCAGACGAGCTAAACCACTTCTATGCTCGCCGAGGCAAGCAACACTGAAGCATGCATGAGAGCACCAGCTGTTCCGGATGACTATGTGATCACGCTCTCCGTAGCCGATCTGAGTAAGACTTTTAAGCAGGTCAACATTCACAAGGCCGCAGGGCCAGACGGATTACCAGGACGTGTACTCCGAGCATGTGCTGACCAACTGGCAAGTGTCTTCACTGACATTTTCAACATGTCCCTGACTGAGTCTGTAATACCAACATGTTTCAAGCAGACCACCATAGTCCCTGTGCCCAAGGACTCTAAGATAACCTGCCTAAATGACTACCGACCCGTAGCACTGACGTCTGTAGCCATGAAGTGCTTTGAAAGGCTGGTCATGGCTCACATCAACAGCATTATCCCAGAAACACTAGACCCACTCCAATTTGCATACCGCCCCAACAGATCCACAGATGATGCAATCTCTATTGCACTCCACACTGCCCTTTCCCACCTGGACAAGAGGAACACCTACGTGAGAATGCTATTCATTGACTACAGCTCAGCATTCAACACCATAGTGCCCTCTAAGCTCATCACTAAGCTAAGGATCCTGGGACTAAACACCTCCCTCTGCAACTGGATCCTGGACTTCCTGACGGGCCGCCCCCAGGTGGTAAGGGTAGGTAACAACACATCTGCCACACTGATCCTCAACACGGGGCCCTCATGGATGCGTGCTCAGTCCCCCTCCTGTACTCTCTGTTCACCCATGACTGCATGGCCAGGCACGACTCCAACACCATCATTAAGTTTGCCGACGACACAACAGTGGTAGGCCTGATCACTGACAACGATGAGACAGCCTATGGGGAGGAGGTCGGAGACCTGGCCGTGTGGTGCCAGGACAACAACCTCTCCTCAAACGTGACCAAGACAAAGGAGATGATTGTGGACTACAGGAAAAAAAGAGGACTGAGCACGCCCCATTCTCATCGACGGGGCTGTAGTGGAACAGGTTGAGAGCTTCAAATTCCTTGGTGTCCACATCACCAACAAACTATCATGGTCCAAACACACCAAGACAGTCGTGAAGAGGGCACGACAAAGCCTATTCCCCCTCAGGAGACTGAAAAGATTTGGCATGGGTCCTCAGATCCTCAAAAAATTATACAGCTGCACCATCGAGAGCATCCTGACTGGTTGCATCACCGCCTGGTATGGCAACTGCTTGGCCTCCGACCGCAAGGCACTACAGAGGGTAGTGCGTACGGCCCAGTACATCACTGGGGCCAAGCTTCCTGCCATCCAGGACCTCTATACCAGGCGGTGTCAGAGGAAGGCCCTCAAAATTGTCAAAGACTCCAGCCACCCTAGTCATAGACTGTTCTCTCTGCTACCGCAAGGCAAGCGTACCGGAGTGCCAAGTCTAGGTCCAAAGACTTCTCAACAGCTTCTACCCCCAAGCCATAAGACTCCTGAACAGCTAATCATGGCTACCCGGACTATTTGCACTGCCCCCCCCACCCTATCCATTTTACGCTGCTGCTACTCTGTTAAGTATTTATGCATAGTCACTTTAACTCTACCCACATGTACATATTACCTCAACTACCTCAACTAGCCGGTGCCCCCGCACATTGACTCTGCAACGGTACCCCCCTGTATATATAGCCTCCCTACTGTTACTTTATTTTACTTCTGCTCTTTTTTCTCAACACTTTTTTGTTGTTGTTTTATTTTTACTTTTTTTGTTAAAAATAAATGCACTGTTGGTTAAGGGCTGTAAGTAAGCATTTCACTGTAATGTCTGCACCTGTTGTATTCGCGCATGTGACCAATAAAAATTTGATTTGATTTGAAATTGATTTGAGTTAATACAGTTAATGAGTGGAGAACAGGAGGGCTTCTTAAAGAAAAACTAACAGGTCTGTGAGAGCCGGAATTCTTACTGGTTGGTAGGTGATCAAATACTTATGTCATGCAATAAAATGCAAATTAATTACTTAAAAATCATACAATGTGATTTTCTGGATTTTTGTTTTAGATTCCGTCTCTCACAGTTGAAGTGTACCTATGATAAAAATTACAGACCTCTACATGCTTTGTAAGTAGGAAAACCTGCAAAATCGGCAGTGTATCAAATACTTGTTCTCCCCACTGTATATGGGGCATACAACAATCTCAGCTCTGTAGATTTTGCTGTGAAGAGACAGAATCACTAGATCATTTATTCTGGTATTGCCCCTATGTAGCTTGTTTCTGGTCACAGAAACATTCACTTAAAATGAACCTTACAAATAGCAGTGTTGCGCGATTTGGAAAGCCATAGTCAATCAATCAATAATATAATAATACACGTAGGAAAGGTTTTCATCTTTAGATCACAATCTGTGGATACTATGCGATTAGAAAGGTTAAGAATTAATGTAAAATGTCACAGCACAATTAAAAAATATATGGCACATAGAAACCAAACGAGGGTGGTCTATGGTGATAGGTGGGATGGGCTGAGAGTGGATGAGGGGTGGGATTAAAGAGTTTATTTTTGATAATGTATTATTGTTATGTGATTGCTGTATATAAAAGTACCATGTATGTAAAATGTATATGTAAAATGTACATGTAAAATGTATGTACAGCGTTTTCCACATTTTGTTACGTTACAGCCTTATTCTAAAATGGACTGAATAACAACATTTCCTCAGCAATCTACACACAATACCCCATAATGACATAGTGAAAACAGGTTTTTAGAATTTTTTGCAAATTTATTAAAACAGAAAAACAGAAAAAACTTATTTACATAAGTATTCAGACCCTTTGCTATGACACTCAAAATTGAGCGCAGGTGCATCCTGTTTCCATTGATCATCCTTGAGATGTTTCTACAACTTGATTGGAGTCCACCTGTGGTAAATTAAATTGCTTGGACATGATTTGGAAATGCACACAGTTGACAGTGCATGTCAGAGGAAAAACCAAGCCATAAGGTTGAAGGAATTGTCCGTAGAGCTCAGAGACAGGATTGTGTCGAGGCACAGATCTGGGGAAGGGTACCAAAAAAATTCTGCAGCATTGAAGGTCCCCAAGAACACAGTGGCCTCCATTATTCTTAAATGGAAGAAGTTTGGAACCACCAAGACTCTTCCTTGAGCTGGCTGCCCGGCCAAACTGAGCAATCAGGGGAGAAGGGCCTTGGTCAGGGAGGTGACGAAGAACCCGATGGTCACTCTGACAGAGTTCTAGAGTTCCTCTGTGGAGATGGGAGAACCTTCCAGAAGGACAACCATCTCTGCAACACTCCACCAATCAGGCCTTTATGGTAGAGTGGCCAGACGGAAGCCACTCCTCAGTAAAATCGAACATCTCTGGGGAGACCTGACAATAGCTGTTCAGCAACGCTCCCCATCCAACCTGACAGAGCTTGAGAGGATCTGCAGAGAAGAATGGGAGAAACTCCCCAAATACAGGTGTGCCACGCTTGTAGCGTCATACCCAAGAAGACTCGAGGCTGTAATTGCTGCCAAAGGTGCTTCAACAAAGTACTGAGTAAAGGGTCTGAATACTTATGTAAATGTGATATTTCAGTATTTTAATTTTTTATAATTTAGCAAACATTTCCAAAAACCTGTTTTTGCTTTGTCATTATGGGGTATTGTGTGTAGATTGATATGGGGGGAAAAAACAATTTAATCAATATTAGAATAAGGCTGCAACCTAACAAAATGTGGAAAATGTCAAGGGGTCTGAATACTTTCCAAAGGCACTGTATATGTAGTAGAAAAGCTGTAAAAACAAAAACAGATATGTGTCTTCCGAAGAGGGGGATTGTGGATGGGTTAATAAAAAAAAAAAGTTATTTATTGACTGACCTTCATGTCTTAAAGTAATGATGGACTGTCATTTTTCTTTGCTTATTTGAGTTGTTCTTGCCACAATATGGACTTGTTCTTTTACCAAATAGAGCTATCTTCTATATACCACCCCTACCTTGTCACAACACAACTTATTGGCTCAAACGCATTAAGAAGGAAAGAAATTCCACAAATTAACTTTTATAAGGCACACCTATTATTTGAAATGCATTCCAGGTGACTATCCTCATGAAGCAGGTTGAGAGAATGCCAAGAGTGTGCAAAGCTGTCATCAAGGCAAAGGGTGGCTACTTTGAAGAATCTCAAATATAAAATATATTTTTATTTGTTTAACACTTTTTTGGTTACTACATGATTCCATATGTGTTATTTTATAGTTTTGATGTCTTCACTATTATTCATAGTTCTCCAATAAAATCAATTTCCTGTGTTCCGGGGCCTATTTAAGGTATATTTGTTTCCCCAGTAGTATTTGGCAATAGGCCCCTCACTGGACTCCATCTCAGTGGTCCCAGTCGGTGCTCTGTCTGTCTGCAGCCCTTTAGCCAAGTCTGAAGCCTCTCTCCTCTCCGCTATATCTCCTCTCTCCTATATCTCCTCTCCTCTCTCCCCTCTCTTCTCTCTCCTCTCTCCACCCCCGACCATGCCCATTGATTACACTAGCCTGTCAGTGAGCTTTTCCAATATGCACTGGAGGTCAGGCCTTGGTGTCCACTCCAACCAGAACAAAATGAGGGGAGCGATTTGACAAAACTGTGCTACTTTTTACTTCACTGACCTAAACCAGAACGACATTGTGCATGGCATTAGCAAAAATAAGTAGTTCAGTGAATTCTTGCTCTCAAAGGAATCGGGGCGCTAGTCAATTTCTTCTTCACTCTTTTAGAGTTTTTTTTATGCGCTATTATTGCAAGTAGGCAATCTCAAGGAAAAGACTGGAGCAGATATCTACAGCTTTAAGGTAACACTTGGGCTTTAGGGCCTCCTGTGGCTCAGTTGGTAGAGCATTTCGCTTGTAACGCCAGGGTAGTGGGTTCGATCCCCGGGACCACCCATACGTAAAAATGTATGCGCACATGACTGTAAGTCGCTTTGGATAAAAGCGTCTGCTAAATGGAATATTATATTATTACTTCTGCCATTATCTAAGTTTACTGACCATGGTTTAAATGTGCTAGATGAAACTTTGCTCAGGGAGTCATTTTCACATTTTCATTTTCACAAATACTAGGCGTTCCTGTTTTAGTGGAATTGCAAGTCAGTAGTAGCTAGGTAATTTGACCAAATAGAACAGTGTGTCTTCTGTGATACCTGGACAATACATAAATATGTCTGTGGAGGTCACAGGAGGCTCATAATAACGGCCGGAACGGAGCATATGGAATGGCATCAATTTGCATTGTCCATTTCACTGTAAGGTCTAAACCTGTTGTATTCGGCACATGTGGCAAATAACATGTGATTTGATTTGATTTGATTTGTATCCTCTCTGGCTTCTCTACCTCTCCATTTCAGACGGAGAAAAAACGGTTAAATGCCACTAATCCTCTCTCTCCAATGAGCAAGTGATTTATCATTGGTCCTGACAATAGGTAGCTTGTTTACCCCCCAAGTCCCCGCCACCGTCTCCCCTTAGATATATCTCCAACCGCAGGTTTCTTTTCAGACCAGCAAGTGTGACAGCTTGACAAGTTGAAATGTGGCCGTAATTGTCCATCCCGCTTATAAAGCTTGTTGAAATGGAAATAGACCCATCTTGGGATGTTTTCCAGCAAAATGACTTAATTTACTATATTGACATTATTGACCTCTGGAAGGGGAAACTGATTCCTGTGACCTCGGCCATAAAACATATGAGAGGATCAGTACTATGAGGTCAGAGTTCACTCTGCTCTCCACTGAGGTTGATTGCGGAATGAACTCTATTAAATGTTTCCAAAGCCGAAAAGTCCAACATTATTTGGTTCGGATGCAGGAGAGGGCTGGCAGGAAAACCCTAAGGTACAGTGATAGTAATGGAGTTTGTCTTTGTCACTTTAATTGAAGGTGCACCCAATCATATGACTGCAGGGAGTTCTATGTGGCTGGAATTTGGTAAAGGGAGTGAGTGCTCCAAGATTAAAGACTTGATTAACTGTGAACTTCAGTAAAGGTTACACTCTGTTCAACCCATGAACCCACAGTCCGGCAACGTGCTAAAAATTGACAGCCGTCTTTTCATTCATTCAAACAAACCAAGCACTAACGTATACACTTTAGTAGAATGCACTTGGAACTTTTGGTTAGTAATGTATGCATTATGTTATTACTGTAGACTAGCTACTGTACATTTGGTCTACATTTGTGGGGGAGCATACAGTATACTACAAATCGGTAGGCTACAAACACTCGTTTACACATGAATGAAGGGCATATGGAATGAAACTAGGCCTATAGTCACCACATCAGTTCTATGTGATTTGATTGTAACACGGGGGACGTAATTGCATTCACAAAAAGCACCCCTAATGAAGGCTAGGCATTCCGGATTGAGTATCCTTCTGCTGCCACTGTGTAGTTTCTCCCATTCCCCACCCATCCACAGCTCCACAGTGGCCTCATCAGTCACTTCTCCCCTACCTCCCCCTCCCTCTATCCCCACCCCCTAGCCAAGACTCACTTTTCCTCTATTTACCCAGATAAAGCTATAATGGGTCTCTTTGTGCCATTGACGGCCACTCAGCCATGACGGCTGGCCCAGTCAACAGAACATATTTTTCTTCTTCTCCCCCTTATCAGGAGTTGGCTTCAATTAGCCAAGTTACAGTATTTTAATGAATGTCCTCTGTGACCTTCAGTCTTCGGTCCTCCTTTAAATTATTTAGCTTCGTCTGATGGTTTGCTTTAGAGTTGAACTGGGGTTGGTTTTGTTTACTGATTGATAAATGGGTGTAATGGCAATAGATAAAGGTTTAGGGGGTAGCATTGAAGATGTATACACTCCCCCCAGCTTCCAGGTAGTGACATGTCTGCTGACTGGCCTCTGTCTCCACTCTAGATGGATATTTGGTATTCTTTTAGTCTCTCTTTTGGTGCAGATAGCCAATCGGCCTCTAGCCTAGCTGTCTCTGTGTTCAGTCTGCCAGGACAGCTGGATGGGGATGAAGTAGAAGGAGATTCAATCGGGCGTTGTAACCTTTCCACCGGCATCTCTGGGATGACCAGATAATACAGGTTTATAATATCTGACCTGTCTGACGAGAGGAGGAAAAAAAGAAACACATTGATTCGGCTAATAGTTCCGCCTCTGCACAGTCATAAAAATGAAAGACTGTCGGCGGACTGTAATAAATGTGGCATACTTTTTTTTGTATCTCAAAAAATATGGCCGGATGTATCAGAGTGCTCGGTAGACAGGGTTGAATTTCCTGTTTGTGTCTCGTCACCCGTCAGTTCTCATCCATTCCCTCCTCCACTGAACACTGTTATCAGGCTTGTCAAAAACCTTAAATGGAAACCGGGATTCTTATACAGAATCAAACTCGGTTTATAGAGAGAAAACAGGACAAAGGAACAATCACACAAGACTGCAAAATACATTCCTGAGTCTAGAATAGGTCTGTCGAGGATTCGTGTCAGGCGAGGATGTGTAATTCGTGTTGCAAATCCTACTTCGTTGAGCTGGTCAATGTCACAGCTGTAAACGCTCATCTTCAAGTCAACATACAAAAGACTGTCGAGTGACGTGTGGTTTTCATACCCTATATTCTGTAGGGGGCAATTACTGTACAAATGTCTTGTGGAATTATTAGTGGAAATGTTGTATAGAAGTGATTGAAAGGTCAGCAAATAGCCACTTTTAACAAGGTGTAAAGCGTGTTCCAAATGGCTGTGTTGTTGTTCTTGTTGTTCCACAACAGTCATTTATTAGGTTCTGACTTCTGAGCTATGCACATTGTACGTTGCAAGGGTGGTTGGTTAGTAAAAGTACTTCAATGCAAAGTATCTGCCCCAAATTTTCAGTAGCAACATTTGGAGACGAGGATAGGATAGTTGGATAGTAACGGTGCTTCAGTACTATCTGTCCCCTATTCTCTGTCATAGCAGCAACATTGATAATTGATCCTATCTGGCTCGAAGGACCATGAAAAGCCCTGTTCAATCAAAACAGTGAACTGAATGTCCAGGAAAAGTTAAAGACATGCTCCGGAACTTTGGCAACTAGTAAGTATTATTTAACCTCCCGCTTTGGGCTGGATGTGTAAATATGTAGTTCATACATGCGTAATCTATTAGCAGAATTACTGTCTTACCTCAATTAGCAACGAAATCCATAGTTTGAAAGCGACTGTTTACTGGAAGCTGTGCAGCGCTATTTTCCCTCCATTTTCCCCCACGTGGGCCAGCCCCCTAGCAATTCGAGTTCTAGCCAATGAGCTTCAGCCCATCGCCATTTGAGTGACAGCTAGCAAGATGCACACACAGCAGAGCGAGAGAGATAGCAATGACGTGATGCACATATCTGCACATATGTGACCTAGTACGCAATTTTCGGGGACAAACTTTTTGCTCATGAACGCTACTTTCACAACTACTGGCTAAAAAGTAGACAAAAGTACCGGAGAAACTCTTTAAGAATAACAACATTCATCAAGCACAGATTATGCACATTGTAGCCTATAGGCAACATTTAGACTATGTTTCGTTGAATAATCCAAACTTAAATGTCTCGTCTTGCCCTGGTAGGATTTGAGACTTAATCCCAGAAATCTGGTCACTGGTCTTGTCTGAATAGCATTCAATAATAGTATGGTTCTGAGTCTCACAGCTCACATCATTCACAGCCTCGGTGTCTTCCTCCCGGCCCAGTTATAGCTGCACCTGTTTATGTCTGTCCTCGGCTCAGCTCACTGTGACACTGACACTGCTCTGACCTACAGAGGAGCCAATACAGGGGCTAACGAGACATTGACATGGTGCGACAGCCAATTATTCTAGCCTAGCAAAGAGAGCGTGCGTGTATATGTCTGGCTCCTGTAGCTCCCTACCGGGCTGGCCAGACAGCAGGACTCTTCTTATTAATGATTGATGTGTGACTCTCTTTCAAACTACACAGTCAGGCCCAAACACAGGGGAGCTTCATCAACATGGCCTCACTCACCCAAAATGCAATGCTTTCTGTTTTGGGCATTTGGTTTCTGAATAACCTTTATTTTTTATTTTTTATGCCCTGCTTTATTTTTCAACAGTTTGAAGAGTTTTCATGTTTACTTGTAGTTTTCATGCTAACTTTGAGAAAAGTTACACATCTTATTGAGATTAATATAAATATACAACAATTAAGCATTGTTACTTAATACTTAGGAGGATTCAAAGAAAATGATAACGCCACAATAATGCGTACTAGAGTGTCTCTATTAGAGAGTCATTATAGTGGAGATATCTCGTTAACAGTTGATTAGGTCTGTCCACATCTGATTAACAGGAGTAATTAATGGGTTAAGTCACCATGGTGCTGATGCATGGATGAGAGGATGATTGGATGCGTTTCCCCATGAACATCCAGGTGAGGTGACTTTGAACAAAAGGCTTCAGTTAATCAATTAAGCACTCAGTCAATCAATTAACCGCTGAAAAACAATGAAAACGACGTAGGGTACAGCACAGTAACGCCACTTCCTCTTGACATTGACAAATTAATTAAATGACTTAATCAAGTCCTCAGAAAAGAGGACAACACCTAATTTCTTTTGGATTAGAAAAACAAAAAGCAAATGTATGCATTGAGGTGAAGCTGCTATCATCCATTCTCTCCTTCCCTCCATCTGTCAGTCAAGTCGTCCCTCCACCAGCCAAGCACCAAACAGCAATAGGTAAGTGGAGTCAGGACCCTGTACAGCGGTCTGGATAATAAAGGAGGGAATCGAAGGGAGGAGAGGTGGAGGACTTGGAGTCGATGGACTACATTTGAACAACATCCAACACCCAGGGGAGACATGAAATATGCCGTTGAACAAAGAGATACCCCCCCAAAAAAATATTTTACAACATCAAAAGTTGAATCTCTTACATCTTCCAAGTTTTTCGCCCCTAAAATCTAAATGGTGCCAGATAGATGTTTAACACGTTCTGCTCCTTTTTTTGAGTCAGAAAGTAGCATTTCCACAGCCTGAGCATGTATTAGTGAGTATGCAGAGTTGCTTACACATTTTAGCCATTTTAGCCATCTATCAAATGTGGCTAAACATATTTGTACATCCTCAAGTTTGTCTTTTCAGTTTGCTGAAAGTTAATTCCGGGTTAAGTCTGCGTGCATAGTGTTTCTTATAGCCTGTACATATAGCCTATGCATGCAACATTTTAATGAAGGATAACTCTTCGACCTACAGTGGATTGCGAAAGTATTCAAGCCCCTTGGCATTTTTTCTATTTTGTTGCATTACAACCTGGATTTAAAATTGATTTTTTGGGGGGTGTGTATCATTTGATTTACACAACATGCTTACCACTTTGAAGATGCAAAAATATTTTTTATTGTGAAACAAACAAGAAATAAGACAAAGAAACAGAACTTGAGCGTGCATAACTATTCACCTCCCCAAAGTCACTACTTTGTAGAGCCTCCTTTTACAGCATTTACAGCTGCAAGTCTCTTGGGGTATGTCTCTATAAGCTTGGCACATCTAGCCACTGGGATTTTTGCCCATTCTTCAAGGCAAAACTGCTCCAGCTCCTTCAAGTTGGATGGGTTCCGCTGGTGTACAGCAATCTTTAAGTCATACCACAGATTCTCAATTGGATTGAGGTCTGGGCTTTGACTAGGCCATTCCAAGACATTTAAATGTTTCCCCTTAAACCACTCGAGTGTTGCTTTAGCAGTATGCTTCCTGCTGGAAGGTGAACCTCCGTCCCAGTCTCAAGTGGTCCTCTGTAGCTCAGCTGGTAGAGCACGGCGCTTGTAACGCCAAGGTAGTGGGTTCGATCCCCGGGACCACCCATACACAAAAATGTATGCACGCATGACTGTAAGTCGCTTTGGATAAAAGCGTCTGCTAAATGGCATATTATTATTATTTATTATTAAATCGCTGGAAGACAAACAGGTTTCCCTCAAGAATTTCCCAGCATTTAGCGCCATCCATCATTCCTTCAATTCTGACCAGTTTCCCAGTCCCTGTCGATGAAAAACGTTTACTTGTATTTTTTTATACGTTTTTTTTTTTTCATTTCACTTCACCAATTTGGACTATTTTGTGTATGGCCATTAAATTAAATCCAAATAAAAATCAATTTAAATTACAGGTTGTGATGCAACAAAATAGGAAAAACACCAAGGGGGATGACTACTTTTGCAAGGCACTGTATATAGATAGAGAACTCAATTACTTCAATAAAGTTGGACTACCGGTATGTGGGTTCTATGCCTTACCGGCAAAATGCATAAATCAAATGAATAAATAAGAAAAAGTAGCTCTCACTTTGTTGTAAAGGGCACTTGGCTTGGTTGCATTCGGGGCTGAACTCAATGCAACCCCTCAGCGGACCTTATGCTAGGGGGGTATTGATCTGTGTGTGTAAAGTTTCAGCCCACTGATTGCATGTAGAAAGCAGGACTGTGTTCTCAGGGATAGCGGCTAACGGTTGTCTAGCCTTGAAACCAAAGCATTCATCTCCCTCAATCCCCATGGTAATCATTCTGGACAAACATTTGCTCAACATTCGTTCATCTTTCAGGTGTCTTTTTGTTATTTTTATTTTATTTCACCTTTATTTAACCAGGTAAACCAGTTAAGAACAAGTTCTCATTTACAACTGCGACCTGGCCAAGATAAAGCAAAGCAGTACGATAAAAAACAATAACACAGAGTTACATATGGGGTAAACAAAACATAAAGTCAAAAATACAACAGAAAATATATATACAGTGTGTGCAAATGTAGCAAGTAATGTGGGTAAGGCAATAAATAGGCCATAGTGCAAAATAATTACAATTTAGTATTAACACAACGTCTTATTTAAACCTATAATACAGGGGTATTTCGAGTCCATGTTGAAATTCCACAATAAAACACTGATAATTTACCATGTTCCACTCTTGAGTGATCTAAATTTCAGGTCTTGGGAAGGGAGGGCATTTTGAACACGGTCTTGATGGGTAGATCACTGTTTCTCTTTGAAACATCTCATACAATTCCTCCCTCCTGCCTCCTTTCTCTGACATACAGTATATTTTTAACAGTGATCCATTGTGGGCCTTATGACAAGAAAATAATATATTTTTCTACCTGAGTCTATCAGTGAAATGCCTTTGGAACTGGAGGGGAAGAGGAACTAGAATCAAGATCAATACGGTTTCAGGAGGCTGTGAGTGTTTCTGAAACTGAATTTCCACCTTGTTCCGTGTGAGTTGTTTTGACCTTGATCTCAAAGCAGATATGACTATCCTACTAGTCCCAGCCTCCCAACACCATGATTATCCTGTACAGTGTGAAAGATAACCTGTGTGGTGAGCACCACTTTTCCCTGCCCCCCTCGCAACGCCTCGCGCCATTATCTTGCCAATCCGGAGAAACAGAACAAAAGATGTCACCATGCAGGCACCTTTATGTTTCTAATGCGCTTTCTCTCCTCATTATTCCCTCGGCTGTCTAAATTGCTTCTCCACGATAATGTAATTTAAATGAGGAAAAGGCAGGGTGGCAGAGAGTATTTTGCTAAGATGTGTTAACGGGTTGGTGTTAAAAGTCCTCGCTGTTTTAATGGCTTAGCTCTTAAAATCAGCTAGATACGAGAGAGATAAAGATTAGAAAATGTGTTCATAATCAGTTTACTGCAAATTGTGTACTGTGTTTTGAGTCAAGGTTTAACTTTGTTCTTACTATCCTGCGCTACAGTATCTACACTACAGTATATTGGTTTTACAATGATACATGGGGCCACCAGACAGACCAAAGGAAACGGGCATGAACACATGATGAGATTTCTGCCAAAATAAACATCCAACCGTTGTCCCCAGATGATTGTCCAATGAAAGGCAGTCATTCAGGCTTCAGCGGACAGAAACACATGTTGTGACGGTTCACGCATTGTGACTCGATGCATGCAAAAATCAAATGATACGCCACAGCCAGAAGTCCTGCCAAACGAAAACAAAATATTAGCATGTCTCAACTGTGCCTCTCTTTGCCTTTCATGTCTCCTCAGTGGAATTGGAGATAGACATAGAACAAAGCATGTCTTGTCAGATGGATACTAGGACAACTCTGCTCCCGCTCAACCTGTTCTCCTATCGCTTTCAACCCACCCTTAGCCGCGTTGAAAGAAAGCGGATGTTGCCGGTTTTCAGGGATACAGTATTTTCAACCTAACTTTTGTTTCCCCTGAAAAACGTAAGCGATTACTCCGCTCAAGAGTCTTTCTATGCCTACTACGTTGGGTTACATTCAACCTAGCAGGGTTAGCAAAACCAAAAAAGAAAATCATTAATCATCTCACATCTTCATGCTGGGATAATACAGAGAAAAGGATTGAAATCACACCATACACTCTTAGAAAAAAAGTGATATCTAGAACCAAAAAGGGTTCTTCAGCTCTCCTCATAGGGGAACCCTTTGAAGAACCGCTTTTCGTTCAAGGTAGAACCCTTTTGAGTTACATGTAGAACACTTTCTACGTGGAACACAAAAGGGTTCTACCTGGAACCAAAAACGGTTCTCCTATGGGGACAGCCGAAGAACCCTTTTGGAACCCTTTTTTTCTAAGAGTGTATCCTCATTGATAGAGATGTATAACCCTCTTCTCTGCATCCCTGATCTGGACTGGACCCATAGTTGATGGATTATTTTGGCGTGCAATATGTTGTACTCCCAATTGCATTGTTTACATTTTAGACATGAACTGTAAAAACAGATGTGTTTGCGATATTAAAAAGCAGAACGAGTCAATATCATTGCTGATTTTCAGCGCAGTAATAATATGGTCAGACAGATTTACTAGCCACAGCTCAAAAATAGGTTGAATTGAATTATTATATAGTGAGAAAAAACTCCCAGAAAAAATGACAGATAGGATTTGGCATGGAATAGCCTTCTTTTGGGTATCATCATTGCTTGTGAGTCAGTTGACATTCTCATACATTGAAAATGCCTCTCAGTGTACCATATCAAGGAACACAGTTTGCAAGTTATTCAAGCAATATCAACAATATCAGGGCTGTCTGCCGCAATGCTGATGGAGGCAGGAACCCAAAATGCATTAGATTTTCATTATGACAACAGCACTGTCACTCATAGTTTCTGTGCAGCCCATTTATTCTGAATGAAGAGGTGGCAGCTGCAGTTCAATGACCTCTTATCTGATGGCGATCCTCTGTCAGTGAAGCCATCAGAGTGAAAGGATTAAGCCCTGGCTCATATCGATATAAGTCCTCAATGGACACACACACTCCACGAGCACGCGCGCGCGCACACACACACACACACACACACACACACACACACACACACACACACACACACACACACACACACACACACACACACACACACACACACACACCAACACACACACACACGTTTAATACACCAGCATGGGATTTCAGGTCAGAACTGGTGGGATATGTTTTCATCATTGGAGTAGATGTGGGGTAAAAAAGGAAAGTCCATACGTAAGATTCTCTCATCCTGATATTAAACAAATCAGCCATGGCCCCTAGAACTGAAAGTCGATAGTACAGTCGTGGTCAAAAGTTTTGAGAATGACACAAGTATTGGTCTTCACAAAGTTCGCTGCTTCAGTGTTATGAGATATTTTTGTCAGATGTTACTATGGAATACTGAAGTATAATTACAAGCATTCCATAAGTGTTAAAGGCTTTTATTGACAATTACATTAAGTTTATGCAAAGAGTCAATATTTGCAGTGTTGACCCTTCTTTTTCAAGACCTCTGCAATTCGCCCTAGCATGCTGTCAATTAACTTCTGGGCCACATCCTAACTGATGGCAGCCCATTCTCGCATAATCAATGCTTGGAGTTTGTCAGAATTTGTGGGTTTTTGTTTGTCCACCCGCCTCTTGAGGATTGACCACAAGTTCTCAATGGGATTAAGGTCTGGGGAGTTTCCTGGTCATGTACCCAAAATTTCGATGTTTTGTTCCCTGAGCCACTTGGTTATCACTTTTGCCTTATGGCAAGGTGCTCCATCATGCTGGAAAAGGCAATGTTCGTCGCCAAACTGTTCTTGGATGGTTGGGAGAAGTTGCTCTCGGAGGATGTGTTGGTACCATTCTTTATTCATGGCTGTGTTAGGCAAAATTGTGAGTGAGCCCACTCCCTTGGCTGAGAAGCAACCCCACACATGAATGGTCTCAGGAAGCTTTACTGTTGGCATGACACAGGACTGATGGTAGCGCTCACCTTGTCTTCTCTGGACAAGGTGTTTTCCGGATGCCCCAAACAATCGGAAAGGGAATTCATCAGAGAAAATGACTTTACCCCAGTCCTCAGCAGTCCAATCCCTGTACCTTTTGCAGAATATCAGTCTGTCCCTGATGTTTTTCCTGGAGAGAAGTGGCTTCTTTGTTGCCCTTCTTGACACCAGGCCATCCTCCAAAAGTCTTCGCCTCACTGTGCGTGCAGATGCACTCACACCTGCCTGCTGCCATTCTTGAGCAAGCTCTGCACTGGTGGTGCCCCGATCCCGCAGCTGAATCAACTTTAGGAGACGGTCCTGGCGCTTGCTGGACTTTCTTGGGCGCCCTGACGCCTTCTTCACAACAATTGAACCACTCTCCTTGAAGTTCTTGATGATCCGAAAAGTGGTTGATTTAGGTGCAAACTTACTAGCAGCTTACTTTGCCCTTTTTGTGCAAAGCAATGATGACGGCACGTGTTTCCTTGCAGGTAACCATGGTTAACAGAGGAAGAACAATGATTTCAAGCACCACCCTCCTTTTAAAGCTTCCAGTCTGTTATTCTAACTCAATCAGCATGACATCCAGCCTTGTCCTCATCAACACTCGCACATTTGACATTTTAGTCATTTAGCAGACGCTCTTATCCAGAGCGACTTACAGTTAGTGAGTGCATATATTTTCATACTGGCCCCCCGTGGGAAACGAACCCACACCCTGGCGTTGCAAGTGCCATGCTCTACCAACTGAGCTACACAGGGCTCTCACCTGTGTTAACGAGAGAATCACTGACATGATGGCAGCTGGTCCTTTTGTGGCAGGGCTGAAATGCAGTGGAAATGTTTTTGGGGGATTAAGTTAATTTTCATGGCGAAGAGGGACTTTGCAATTAATTGCAATTCATCTGATCACTCTTCATGACATTCTGGAGTATATGCAAATTGCCATCATCAAAACTGAGGCAGCAGACTTTGTGAAAATTAGTATTTGTGTCAGTCTCAAAACTTTTGACCACGACTGTACAATGACATCACATTAAACATGCCGGAGAGTCCATTGACATCATCTCTGTTCAGTGAGACTATTTGAGTCACTGGCTGCTTTGCTGCTCTAACGGCAGGCTTAGAAGAGTGCATGTGTAAAACAGCACAAATTGATCATTGTTTGTACTGATGCGCTGTTTTATGTTTTTTTCAGTAAGGTGTTGTACACGAATTGTCTTCTCTCGCTCTCTCTCTCTCTCTCTCTCTCTCTCTCTCTCTCTCTCTCTCTCTCTCTCTCTCTCTCTCTCTCTCTCTCTCTCTCTCTCTCTCTCTCTCTCTCTCTCTCTCTCTCTCTCTCTCTCTCTCTCTCTCTCGCTCTCTCGCTTACAGTGCTCCACTGCTTTTCATAGTATAGTCTAAGCTGATGCAGACTGTTTTATTAATATGTATGCCACCATATTTTAATTCTATCGGCTTTCTGTTACAATACTTGACCCGTGTGCACCGCTTTTTGCTTTATCTTCAGTAAATGATGAAATATGCTGACTTCAAGCAATGTGCCAATTTCCTTATTTCTGCCTTTCTTGTTCTCTGGGGATTGAATGGGGGAATCAAGCACCAGCCAAGTTGACAATTAGATATGATGACCTTCAGATTGCGTGCAACTCGATTGCAATGTCCTCACATGCATCATTCATAAAATAAACTAGGTACCACCTGAAAATAGACGTCCAATTTAGAAGTATAATTTGTTTCATCAAGTGAATGAGTTATTATATTAAAGATGAGTTCAAATTTGACTTTTTTTGGTTTGTAAATCTACTCTGCGTGAACTCCATAATTTAAATACATATCAACATAAATCAATACAATAATGTAGATATTGATCAAGTAGAATCTAGATAATGTACCGATCAGTCCAGTATACCTAATTTGTAAGGATTTATAAGATATTCACAAAGCCAGTATGGGAAATTGGAAATGGGAAATGGGAAATGGGAAATGGGAATGGGAAATGGGAATGGGAAATGGGAAATGCTGAGTCCCATGTTGATGTATCTGTTTTAACATGTGTGATTGGAGTTGCATGAAGACCTGCTCTTCAACCCACCTGCAGTAATGTTCACGAATGCAGAATTTCATCAGGTAGGAGGAAATTACTTCTGTGACATGCATAATGTATTGTTATGTCTTTACCCATCTGACTCAAGATCAGGAAAGTGTACTTATGTAAAAGAAAAAGGGTCAACTATCTCACTGTCTCCACTGAGTGTCTCTGGCCCCCCTCATTCTGAAATGATTTCACCTCACTGGGGGTGAAATCTGCCTTCAGGGAGCAGAAATAGGACCGTTTTGAGAATTTAGGGGCATTCTTTGGAAGGATTTAGAAGAAGAGCATCCCTCAAATTGAGGAACTCTGGGAATATTGAGTTTTAGCGACTAAATGTATGGTTTGGCCACCTCATGGAGCTTCTGGGCAGCTCTGTAGGAGGTTAGATAGGGGAATTTTCTCCTCTCACATCATGGGTGCCCTATATTAGCAGAGGGAATGATGGGTACTGGCCTCCTGTCTGGAAGGGGGGTAATTGACTTTTTAGATGTGTAGACAGGAACCGGGCACTCATGACCCTCCATATTACAAGAGAGGTTAGCAACTAATACTACTGCAATAGCACTATGGCTTCCCTGTAGGATGAGAGGAATCTCTGTTTGTCTATGACATATGATGCTTTGTATGGTCCAGTGGACATAATAATAAGTAAATATTCTATAGTGTTTCGTCTTGGATGTTAAATAAGATTTTCTATGGTGGGTTCTGAATTGACTATTGTGATATGTGCAGTTCCTCAAAGCAAATATTAGTATACCTGACATCATTTCGTTCTGATCCACAAATTCAGTCTAAGTTGCGTCTGAGATGCAGTTTGTCCCTCATGAACATATCCTATTGCATCATGGTAGATGTAGGTATTAGGCCTTGTTTCCCTGGTCTGGAGTGATCACCAATCTCTCCCTCTTACCCACCAAATGATACCTGTTTACGAGCAAGACTGATTGACTCAGACAGAACTGTATGATGTCATAACTAATAACTCAGAATACTGATTTATCATTCATAATTCACTTCAGCAAGGCACTTACAGTCTTGGAATGAATTGGAATATTTAAGCAAACAGATATACACGCCTGTGGCATTTAAATAAGTAATACCTCATCCCAAGAGTTTTCACTTCTGAAAAGAGTGCAATCCAGTGTACAAGTTTGATGCACCACATACCAGTCGGAGTGTTTTATTTTTCATGCTGTTACCATCCATTAACAATGTTTTTCAACTAACTTGACACACTCCAAAGGTACAGTTCAAACTGTTCAAGATGGATTGATTTTTCTCCCATTCCTGAAGAAGCAACTTTTATAAGTAAACTCAAACATTTGGCCGTGAATGTTGATTAGGTAACAGATAGTAGATTTATTTCATGTGTCTAACTGGTGTGAGATTTATAGTTAAAAAGATTGCCCATAACGTGACTTAGAGAGGCCCAGTTGGGGTATATCCTCAGGGAACATCACTTTACATTATTTAATCAGGTTTAGAGGACACAGTTCATATCAACACAGACTATGCAAATGTTTCTTCCATAAAAGTCCAAACCATTCCACAGTATAGCAGTACAGTAGTACAGTACACGACAGTAGGATGCTTCCACTGGGCTTTGTGGCTAGGCCGGGCACTTGGGCTTCTCCTATTCCAAGCTTTAAGTCACTCAGTCAAACCCCATGACTTACCCAGCGAGCAGTACTCATGGCCCTGGGTTTTCAAATGCTAATGACGAGTGGCGCTGAAAGCCTCAAATTGGGACATGCAATTCAGCCTGTGGTGTTTGGTGAGGCCCAGTTCATGTTGGGAAGGCTGGGTTCTTTCCCCTTCCCCGCTCCAGTCTTTTGTGTTCTGCCGTAATAGGCACATATTTTTCTCTCGCCTCACACAGGTCCACTCTCCCCCTAATCGCCCACCCAACAGCTCTGTCTCTCTCTCTGCTCTCTTTGCTCTCTCTCTCTCTCTCTCTCTCTCTCTCTCTCTCTCACTCACTCACTCTTTCTCTCTCTCGCTCTCGCTCTCTCACTCTCTCTTTATCTCTCTCTCTTTCTCGCTCTCCACCGAATTAAGGCCTTGCCTGAAGCTCCCCAAATATCGGCTACTTCGCAGGCACCTGATTGCTAAGACATTGAAGTGGGGGGATTGAGGGGATGAAAGGAGGAGAGGGGTGGGTGGAAGAGAAGGTGGGGGTAATTTGTTGTTATTTTGGTGAGAGGCAAAAGAGACAGAAGGTTAGCCTTCCCCACTCCAGCTGGAGACAATCTGGAACACAATATCCATGTAGTGGCTCAATGCTGATGGTGCATTTGGGCTGCCTCCCTCTTCAGGGTTGGTAGACGGGGGTGAGAGGGGGAAAGGCTTAGACATTGGACCAGAGTGCTGTTTGCTGTGCAGCTCCTGTCGTGCGTTGTGATTTGCCCCTCATCTCGAAACGGTGCTTTCAAACTGTGTGCAGAAACGTGTCGCTGCAAAGTCCAAAGTTTTGTCACCATATGGTTTCTTGGAAACAATTTGTATGCTTCTTACTTGATTTCTTCTACAGTATCCTAATTACCTTGAAATGAAATCACTCCAGGTGCAACCAGAGCTCAAAGTAACTTTTGCTTGAGTTTGAACTAAGGAAAGCAAAGGAGAACTCAAATGCTTCTATTGTAAGACCATACATGAGCGCAATACACACTCAATGCATACTTGCCAATACATCGTTTTTTTGGTATTCTATAAAGCAATAATTGATTATAGAGTGCAAAGATTTTTTCTAACACAACGTTCCACCCATTTACTTATCAAGTTGGGTTCTTACTTTGTGTTTGACATTTCCATTTGCCTCAGTTGGTGAGCACTATTCAAGTGTGGAGGGGCTATACATGCAGAGGTGCTGAGACCTATTTGGATTGATTCCATTTGCAAAGAGAAACATTTCCCAACACACTCTCATGAGCTGTATGCTGCTGGTTTCCACAGTATCAAAATCACGGAGTCAAAACCAATGACATCTCCCCAGTTTGGCAGATTTTAGTAATGTTTTGGACCAAGTAGGGCCTGACAGACCAGTCGAGGATCAAATCAATGTCTTCCTTTTCTCTCCTGGTCTTCTGCTCAGTCCTCAGTTAGAGGAAAGGAATTCTAGGAACTGTATCCGTCAGAAAGGCAAACAATTGATCATTACTGTGAACAGGCCAATAGCAGAACCAGGGGAAAGCCATGGGAATGAATGTAGGGCCTAGTCTCTCCTCTTCGTCTCAACACAGATCCATGTAATGCAATATTCAGCCTGTGCCAAGTTGAGGAAGGGATGATTGCTCTCCTAGGAGAGAGTTGTCTCTGCTCCTCTTCTCTATATTTTAGCAATGTTCTTGAAGCGATCGGGAGCGTATGTCGACTGACACTACTGTGATGTTTTGTGACAGGTTTATGGTTCTGCGGTGAAGTCCACTTTATTGCGTGTCTTCACTGAGTGCAGTGTACTGTAATCATCACAACTTAACTGTGACCTTGGCCCTAACTAGGATACTGACTCTGTGATGAAACACTGGTGGGGGGCGGAGGAGGTCACAGACTTGGTTTTCAGGCAGATGCACATTAGCCTCTTTGCACTTAGGCTACCTCATCCATAACCCAGACAAACACTTCCACAAGATAACTTGATTTCATCGGGCATCAGGGTGGCGGTTTGTCACGAAACGAACTGCTCCGGGAAAAGGGTGTTGGCCCATAAACTAAAGTCGAGAACTGCCTCAAAACTTCATAACCTCAAACCCCTAAACATTTAACTTTCAGATTAAACAGTCAAACTAAGAATGCAGAGACTTGGATTGTTTAAAGAAAGAGAGGAACACAATGTTCAACCAGGGCCACAGCTTTGGTTTTAGAAGTGGGGGGGACATTACTTGCTGGGGGCTCTGGGGGTCCTCCCATTTTTGGAGCATCTAAAGCTAAATTACTGCATTTCTCCACAATCTAATATGAACCATGGCCCTTCTAGCCATCTCTATTTAGAACAACATAAAGTAAGCAAAAATGCCCAGTCATCAAGCTAGGTAAGAGATCATTATTAAATATGTTTAAGTGATTGATAAGACTGAACTAGATCAATGATAATTCAATAATCAATATTGTGTTGCACCTTTAACCAATAGCCTAACAAATGAACAACTCGTACAAATAAAGTACAAATACTTTTGATTGTCTTTATTAAGACATCCTCTATATCAAATTTCAGCCAGATCCCCCAGCCTGCCTGAGCCACCTGCACGCCCAACCAGTCTAGTCAATAACTCAACTCTCTCCCAAACACAATTTCCTTCCCATCTTTTTTTTTGTCTCAAGGAAAGGTTAGGAAAACAAAAGTTTCATAAAAACACACATATACCCACACATTAACACACAGAAACAGTACACCCTCCATATAATTCATATCATAGGCCTAACAGTAATTTAGAGCACACAATATAGCACAGTCACACAAACACACCCCACTCAGCTTTAGGGTCTTAGTGAAACATTCATTATTGGTTTCAGGTGTGTTAGGGCAAGGCCAGTGTCAACCAACAGTAAAGCAGACCCAAGGGCCAGGAATGAGCAGCCCAGCAGCTAGGAATTCCTTAAATAGGTACATTGGCATTTTTCCTATTTTGTTGCCTTATAACCTGGAATTAAAATTGATTTTGGGGGGGTTTGTATCATTTGATTTACACAACATGCCTACCACTTTGAAGATGCAACTTATTTTTTATTGTGAAACAAACAAGAAATAAGACCAAAAAAAAGAAAACTTGAGCGTGCATAACGTCAATACTTTGTAGAGCCACCTTTTGTAGCAATTACAGCTGCAAGTCTCTTGGGGTATGTCTCTATAAGCTTGGCACATCTAGCCACTGGGATTTTTGCCCATTCTTCAAGGCAAAACTTCTCCGGCTTCTTCAAGTTGGATGGGTTCCGCTGGTGTACAGCAATCTTTAAGTCATACCACAGATTCTCGATTGGATTGAGGTCTGGGCTTTGACTAGGCCATTCCAAGACATTTAAATGTTTCCCCTTAAACCACTCGAGTGTTGCTTTAGCAGTATGCTTAGGGTCATTGTCCTGCTGGAAGGTGAACCTCCCTCCGTCCCAGTCTCAAATCTCTCGAAGACTAAAACAGGTTTCCCTCAAGAATTTCCCTGATTTAGCGCCATCCATCATTCCTTCAATTCTGACCAGTTTCCCAGTCCCTGCCGATGAAAAATATCCCCACAGCATGATGCTGCCACCATCATGCATCACTGTAGGGATGGTGTTCTCGGGGTGATGAGAGGTGTTGGGTTTGTGCCAGACATAACGTTTTCCTTGATGGCCAAAAAGTTCAATTTTAGTCTCATCTGACCAGAGTACCTTCTTCCATATGTTTGGGGAGTCTCCCACATGCCTTTTGGCGAACACCAAACGTGTTTGCTTATTTTTTTCTTTAAGCAATGGCTTTTTTCTGGCCACTCTTCCAAAAAAGCCCAGCTCTGTGGAGTGTACGGCTTAAAGTGGTCCTATGTACAGATACTCCAATTTCCACTGTGGAGCTTTGCAGCTCCTTCAGAGTTATCTTTGGTCTCTTTGTTGCCTCTCTGATTAATGCCCTCCTTGCCTAGTCATTGAGTTTTGGTAGGCGGCCCTCTTTTGGCAGGTTTGTTGTGGTGCCATATTCTTTCAATTTTTTAATAATGGATTTAATGGTGCTCCGTGGGATGTTCAAAGTTTCTGATATTTATTTATAACCCAACCCTATTATGTACTTCTCCACAAATTTGTCCCTGACCTGTTTGGTGAGCTCCTTGGTCTTCATGGTGCCGCTTGCTTGGTGGTGCCCCTTGCTTAGTGGTGTTGCGGACTCTGGGGCCTTTCAGAACAGGTGTATATATACTGAGATCATGTGACAGATCATGTGACACTTAGATTGCACACAGGTGGACTTTATTTAACTATTTATGTCACTTCTGAAGGTAATTGGTTGCACCAGATCTTATTTAGGGGCTTCATAGCGAAGGGGGTGAATACATATGCAAGCACCACTTTTCCGTTATTTGTTTTTTAAGAATTTTTGAAACAAGTTGTTTTTTTCATTTCACTTCACCAATTTGGACAATTTTGTGTATGTCCATTACATGAAATCCAAATAAAAATCCATTGAAATTACAGGTTGTAATGCAACAAAATTGGAAAAACGCCAAGGAGGATGAATACTTTTGCAAGACACTGTATCTCCCCTGACGTGGGCATGTTTTGTCGTACTGTATTCCATCCAGACCTTATGAAAGTTGCACAGTATACCCTTAATCTGGTAATTAATCAAATGTAGTGATACATAACTTGACATTTCTTCCATCCATTGTGGGAGGATAACCAACCTGTCTCCAAAATCAACATTTCAAAGGAAACAAAAACAGGGAGAATCTGTAGACATGCTCTGATAAAAGAAAATACTCTTTGCCAGAATTCAGCCAGCCTTCACAAGAGCAAAACATATGCAAATATGTCCCCTTTTGTGTTTTACACCTCCAGCAGAATAATTACATTTCTGTGTGCGTGATATTCAGTTTCACTGGCATATAGTACATTCTATGGATGGTCTTAAACTGCAGTAATTTATGTCTGAGATTATATGAACATGACTGGGCTTTCTAATATATCTGTATCCATTCAATAGCGTCTCCCAGGTCTTCCTCACATTTTTGTTTTGTGTCATCGGGTAAAGCCTCTATCAACCCTTGATACAGTTTGGAAATCAACTTTAGAGGTTTGTCAGACTGCCTTAAAATAGTTTCAATCTTTGAAGCTTCTTGCTTGTCCAGTGTTTGCTGCACAGAGAAAATAAAGTGTTGTATCTGCAAAAATTCCTCTCAGCTCCGTCACAGACTGTTCTTCCCTGGCTGCCTGACCCTGACCATCTGATCCTGCTCATATGAAGCATGACAAATAATTACATTGGTGTACATTTATACATTATATTATCCATGATTATACAATGGGTGGGTCTAATCCTGAATGCTGATTGGTTAAAACCGCATTCCAGTCGCTGTCTATTCCACAAGTTGCCACCATCTAAATCTAAGACGTTAAAATGCCTATTTACTTTGTTCCATCTGACTACGCAATCCACTGTCTCATCAGCCCAGCCAGGCAACTTATAAACTTGATCTCCACTATAAAGAGTCTCTAGACATTATCTCACATTTCTTTAAGACTAACATTTCGTTTTCAACATCAGAGATTTGTATAAACCTTACTGTCTGTCTCTCCGACCTTTGCAACATTGTTTCAACATTCAAATCCGATCTCCTGCTGTCCCATAGTAATGAACGTGTCAGGACGAGACAGACAGGCAGGCAGTGTTTCTCAGCCAGTCAAAATCATGAATCAGCTGGCATCATTTTAATGGATATATACAAAAAAAGGTCAATTGAAAAAAGGTCAAACGGAACCCAGCTAATTTGCAGTCTTTCCAGCTTCAGTTTGAAGTGATTGTGTTACTGTAGCTGTGTTGTTGGCTAGCTCCTCTGAACAACAGTGTCCTGACGAGTGAACACATTTTCTATGTCAGGCGAAATCGCGCCTCATTAGCTCATTGTTATGGATGTATCCAAATAAATGTCACTAGAAAACAGCTTAAACAAATGCAAATGCAGCTACTTTGCTGTTATTCTGGCTGCTTTTTGACGTGACTGTAAGTTAGCCGTAGTTTGCTACCTAGCAAGCAAGGGATAAGAACGTTGAAAATTTATGCACTCACTAACTGTAAGTCGCTCTGGATAAGAGCGTCTGCTAAATGACTAAAATGTAAATGTAAAATGTTGCCAGTCAGTATGGCAATTAAACATTTAGAACGAACGACTGGGTCGCGTCCATAGATACAGAACTAAAAGACTGAACGACTGGACTTCGTCTTGGGCCTAACAACACCCGTGCCAATATATCCTCCAAATACCGGCTTCTCAGGCATTATCACTTAAATAGAATCAATGGTTCAACAATAAAAATGACCATTATTCCCAGACCCCAGACTGTAGCCTACCCATCAACTCAAGATGGAACTTTGTATCCATTTACTGATTATTATAATATACTACAAAATTGACCTGAGCTCTGTAGACTGATCTTCCCTGGCTGTCTGACCCTTCAGGGACACCTGTCACCATCTGATCCTGCTAAGACATGATGAGCATAGGGTTGTGTACTAACTGTGCACCATGACAGTGAAGCCTGTTGAACTGTTTATACCATGTCAGTGTGAAAAGTAGGGAAGTATACCATCATGCCATCATTAAGTTTGCAGACGACACAACAGTGGTAGGCCTGATCACCGACAACGATGAGACAGCTGATAGGGAGGAGGTCAGAGACCTGGCCGTGTGGTGCCAGGATAACAACCTCTCCCTAAATGTGATCAAGACAAAGGAGATGATTGTGGACTACAGGAAAAATAAGAGAACTGAGCACGCCCCCATTCTCATCGACAGGGCTGTAGTGGAGCAGGTTGAGAGCTTCAAGTTCCTTGGTGTCCACATCACCAACAAACTATCATGGTCCAAACACACCAAGACAGTCGTGAAGAGGGCACGACAAAGCCTATTCCCGCTCAGGAGACTGAAAAGATTTGGCATGGGTCCTCAGATCTTCAAAAAGTTCTACAGCCGCACCATCGAGAGCATCCTGACTGGTTGCATCACCGCAGCCTCCAACCGCAAGGCACTACAGAGGGTAGTGCGTATGGCCCAGTACATCACTGGGGCCAAGCTTGCTGCCATCCAGGACCTCTATACCAGGCGGTGTCAGAGGAAGGCCTTAAAAATTGTCAAAACTCCAGCCACCCTAGTCATAGACTGTTCTCTCTGCTACCACATGGCAAGCAGTACCGGAGCGCCAAGTCTAGGTCCAAAAGGCTTCTTAACAGCTTCTATCTCCAAGCCATAAGACTCCTGAACAGCTAATCAAATGGCTACCCGGACTATTTGCATTGTTGATTTGATTTGATTAGCTAGGGAAACTGACAGATCAATAATGTTACATTGCTATACTGACTAACAAAAACTCACATTGTAACTAGAGGCTAGCTAGAGCTGAACTGGCTGTGGTAGCTACTAGCTAGCTAACTAGCTGCTAGTGGGTCATTCACTTCAGTCGAGATGGGATGAAACTTTAGCTAACGTAACATTTCAGTTACACTACTAGCTCAGCACTGGGAATACATATATTTTTTTCTGTCAAACAGCAGTTACCTTGCCAGCTAGATCATTCAACTAAAGAGTAGGCAGTTTCTGCTCTGCTTGTTTTTACAACTCAGAGAAAAAGTGCAACACCGACAGCAGCAGCCTCTGTTCATCTCTCCCGTGCTGGTCGTATACGCCAGCCTTTCAGAAGCTTTGCCTTGACACAGCCTGTCCGCACACTCTGTGGTGTCTGTGCGGTCCTAAAGCACACTGGTTACCATGTATTGTATCACAGTGCAATGATAAAACTGTGGGGGACAAACACGTAATTTCAGAATGGGGGGGGTCATGTCCCCCCCCGTCCCCAGTGAAAGTTACGCCCCTGTGTTCAACCTACAGTACCGAGTTGTCAACAATAGTGCAAACCCCAGAAAATTCCAAACACAAGTGCAAAGCGATTACTCAGCCAATAGTTAGTAGCTGTGTGATTGTGTTCAATAACCACATGCTTCAGAAGGCCTGCAGGCCTCTCTGGTCATTTCTGTTTGACGATGTGGGTGCAGAGTTCATAAAACCTATACTCAGTGAGTCAATCAAGCAATTTACTGCAGGCTACCAGATATATTTATCCAGAATGTGTATGACATGCCTGCTAATAACTGCTACAGCCCATAACAGCAGTGATATCCATCTGCTGGATTAAGTCTAGGTCTACTTCACATTGCACTACAACTATCAAATCAAATGTTATTTGTCACGTGCCAAATACAACAGGTGTATACTTTACCGTGAAATGCTTGCTTACGAGCCTTGCCAACAATGCAGAGTTTAAAAATAAAAATGCAATAGTAAAACAAGAGGAATAAAATAAAATACACAAGAATGGAGCTATATACAGGGAGTACCAGTACCAGATCAATGTGCAGAGGTACGAGGTACACTACCTGACCATGAGTATGAGGACACCTGCTTGTCAAACATCTCATTCCAAAATCATGGACATTAATATGGAGTTGGTCCCCCCTTTGCTGCTAAAACAGCCTCAACTCTTCTGGGAAGGCTTTCCACTAGATGGACTCCATTCAGCCACAAGAGCATTATTGAGGTCGGGCACTGATGTTGGGCGATTAGGCCCGCAGTCAGCGTTCCAATTCATCCCAAAGGTGTTCAATGGGGTTGAGGTCAGGGCTCTGTGCAGGCCAATCAAGTTCATCCACACCGATCTCGACTAACCATTTCTGTATGGACCTCGCTTTGTGCACGGGGTCATTTTCATGCTGAAATAAACATGAAAAGCAGCACCAGACCATTATTCCTCCTCCACCAAACTTTACAGCTGCCACTATGCATTCGGGCAGGTAGCGTTCTCCTGGCATCCGCCAAACCCAGATTCGTCCGTCGGACTGCCAGATGGTGAAGAGTGATTCATCACTCCAGAGAAGGCGTTTCTACTTATACCACTCCAGCCGACGCATGTTATTGAACATGGTGATCTTAGGCTTGTGTGCGGCTGCTCGGCCATGGAAACCCATTTCATGAAGCTCCTGACGAACAGTTATTGTGCTGACGATGCTTTCAAAGGCAGTTTGGAACTCGTTAGTGAGTGTTGCAACCGAGACAGACGATTGTTACGTGCTACGCCCTTCAGCACTCGGCGTTCTCCTTCCACTTCGTGGATGAGCCGTTGTTGCTCCTAGACATTTCCACTTCACAATAGCAGCACTTACAGTTGACCGGGGCAACTCTTAGCAGGGCAGAAATTTGACGAACTGACTTGTTGGAAAGGTGGCATCCTATGACGGTGCCACGTTGAAAGTCACTGATCTCTTCAGTAAGGCCATTCTACTGACGATGTTTGTCTATGGAGATTGCATGGCTGTGTGCTCGATTTTATACACCTTTCAGCAACGGGTGTGGCCGAAATAGCCAAATCCACTAATATAAAGGGGTGTCCACATACTTTTGTATATATAGTGTATTTGAGGTAAATATGTACATGAAGGCAGTGTAAAGTGACTAGGCATCAGGATAGATAATAATACGAGTAAAATAAAGAACAGAGCAGCAGCAGTAAATGATGAGAGTAAAAGTGTGTGTGTGGGTTTGTGTTGTGTCGGTCTGTGTGTGTGTGCATTTGTAGTGTATGTGAATGTGTGTGGGTTTTGTGTGGGAGTGTCAATGTAGTGTGTGTGGGTGAGTGTGTATATGGTGTGTATATATAGTCTAGTGAGTGTGTATATGGTGTGTATATATAGTCTAGTGAGTGTGTATATGGTGTGTATATATAGTCTAGTGAGTGTGTATATGGTGTGTATATATAGTCTAGTGAGTGTGTATATGGTGTGTATATATAGTCTAGTGAGTGTGTATATGGTGTGTATATATAGTCTAGTGAGTGTGTATATGGTGTGTATATATTGTCTAGTGAGTGTGTATATGGTGTGTATATATTGTCTAGTGAGTGTGTATATGGTGTGTATATATTGTCTAGTGAGTGTGTATATGGTGTGTATATTTAGTCTAGTGAGTGTGTATATGGTGTGTATATATAGTCTAGTGAGTGTGTATATGGTGTGTATATATTGTCTAGTGAGTGTGTATATGGTGTGTATATATAGTCCAGTGAGTGTGCGAAGGGTCAGTGCAAGATAGAGTCAGTGCAGATAGTTTGGGTAACATTAATTGGCTATTTAGCAGTCTGGCTATTTAGCAGCCTAATGGCTTGGGGGTAGTAGCCGTCTCGGACCCTGTTTGTCCGAGCACCGATAGTCTGGTACAGTTTTCCGGACGGTAGCAGAGTGAACAGTCTATGGTTTGGGTGGCTGGAGTCCTTGCCAATTTTTCGGCCCTTCCGCTGACACCGCCTAATATAGAGGTCATGAATGGCAGAGAGCTCGGCCTCAGTGATGTACTGGGCTGTCCGCACCACCCTCTTGTCAAGATGCTCTTGATGGTGCAGCTGTATAACTTTTTGAGGATACTAAGGTTGTAAGACTTTGATCAGTTCCTAAATACTCTGTTTATTTGTTTCTTAGGGTGATTAATAGAGTACTAAAGAGGACATACAGGATCAGCTATTACTAAACCCTGACTGAGCACTTACGTTTACAACATCAAGAACATTTCAAATGTACAGTCGTGGTCAAAAGTTTTGGTCTTCACAAAGTTTGCTGCTTCAGTGTTTTTAGATATTTTTGTCAGATGTTACTATGGTATACTGAAGTACAATTACAAGCATTCCATAAGTGTCAAAGGCTTTTATTGACAATTACATTAAGTTTATGCAAAGAGTCAATATTTGTAGTGTTGACCCTTCTTTTTCAAGACCTCTGCAATCCACCCAGACATGCTGTCAATTAACTTCTGGGCCACATCCTGACTGATGGCAGCCGATTCTTGCATAATCAATGCTTGGAGTTTGTCAGAATTTGTGGGTTTTTGTTTGTCCACCCGCCTCTTGAGGATTGACCACAAGTTCTCAATGGGATTAAGGTCTGGGGAGTTTCCTGGCTATGTACCCATAATGTCGATGTTTTGTTCCCCGAGCCACTTAGTTATCACTTTTGCCTTATGGCAAGGTGCTCCATCATGCTGGAAAAGGTATTTTTCGTCACCAAACTGTTCTTGGATGGTTGGGAGTAGTTGCTCTCGGAGGATGTGTTGGTACCGTTCTCCATTGGAAGCAACCCCACACATGAATGGTTTCAGGATGCTTCACTGTTGGCATGACACAGGACTGATGGTACCTTTTGCAGAATATCAGTCTGTCCCTGATGTTTTTCCTGGATAGAAGTGGCTTCCTCGCTGCCCTTATTAACACCAGGCCATCCTCCAAAAGTCTTCGCCTCACTGTGCGTGCAGATGCACTCACACCTGCCTGCTGCCATTCCTGAGCAAGCTCTGCACTGGTGGTGCCCCGATCCCACAGCTGAATCAACTTTAGGAGACGGTCCTGGCGCTTGCTGGACTTTCTTGGGCACCATGAAGCCTTCTTCACAACAATTGAACCTCTCTCCTTTAAGTTCTTGATGATCTGATAAATGGTTGATTTAGGTGCAAACTTACTAGCAGCAATATCTTTGCCTGTGAAGCCCTTTTTGTGCAAAGCAATGATGACGGCACGTGTTTCCTTGCAGATAACGATGGTTAACAGAGGAAGAACAATGATTTCAAGCACCACCCTCCTTTTAAAGCTTCCAGTCTGTTATTCTAACTCAATCAGCATGACAGAGTTATCTCCAGCCTTGTCCTCGTCAACACTCTCACCTGTGTTAACGAGAGAATCACTGACATGATGTCAGCTGGTCCTTTTGTGGCAGGGCTGAAATGCAGTAGAAATGTTTTTTGGGGATTAAGTTCATTTTCATGGCAAAGAGGGACTTTGCAATGAATTGCAATTCATCTGATCACTCTTCATAACATTCTGGAGTATATGCAAATTGCCATCATAAAAACTGAGGCAGCAGACTTTGTGAAAATTTATATTTGTGTCATTCTCAAAACTTTTGACCACGACTGTATAGTGTGTTTATGTGTTGTAGTTATTACATTGTTGGTGTTTAGTGAAGTCTCTCATACTAAAACATATGAATGTGGTCTCGTGTCTTGTAAGGGGACAATGTAAGGGGACAATGCTACACGGACTAGGTGACCGCTGATTTGATTGCATATTTTGTAAACCTTCCCGTGATGAAAGGCACATTTGCAAAGTCACTGCGACACTTAATGAATATTGAGTGTTCTATCTCTTTTGCCTTCCAATTAATGAATAGATGTGGGTAATTATTTGACCGATGCCTCTGTCCCTGGCGTGTCCCATATCCATCACTAAGTTAAAAATAAATTAAAATCAATACACCGGCAGAGCCTTGGAACAGTGTCATTGCTTTCAATGGTGGGAGACAGGGCTTGAATAACAACTATTGATCTCCTTGAGGAATATTCTCTTTTATCACCACCTCGACCACCAACCACCAAACAAGATAAGTGTTCTTCCCCTCCCATGGAAATCCTGCATGTAGTGTTCGTTCTTATCATCCCACCCTGTGATAATAAATGCAAAAGAGCCCCGATCGAAAGAAGAAAGAAAAGCTAGAGCTGAGATCCCGATAACACCGTAGTAACGCTGCCATTTATATTTCAAACAACTTCTCCACTGCTTCCACCCCTGAGTGGTCGGTGGCCATTGTCTAAACAGCCTCCTTGTGAAACAAAATGGTCGCCTAAATCGTTGTAAAGCTTCTAGGCCAGGGGAGAGAGGGGATGGGAGATTGCGTGTGTCAGCAAACATTGACTGGGCTTTATCACAATGAGGTGCAGTGTTAGAGGAGCTAACAGGCCGCCTGGCTAATCGCCCTCCGCAGAGAACACACATTCCTGCAGGTCAGGGCTCAGGGTTGTGTGTGAGTGTGTGTGGGTGAGGAGGGAGAGAGAGTGTGTGTGCCTGTGTTTGTGTGTGTGCGCGTGTGTGTTACAGACGGTGTGTGTGTACGTGTTTTCTGAACGGTGTGTGTGTCTGCATGTGTGTGTGTACGTGTTTTCCGGACGGTGTGTGTGTCTGCATGTGTGTGTGTGTGTTCGGTGGGAGGAAGGAGAGCTTGGCATGTTTATGTGCAGGTCAGAGGAAAAACCCAAACTGTGTCTACACTCCCCCCTCTCCCCCCCTCTCCCCCACCTTGTCCTGTTCTGGACCCACGGCTAACTTCGTTTTCTGTGACCTGGTGCAGATAAGGCTGGTGGAAAAGCAGTGTTAATAACTGCAGTAATAACTGTGATGACAATTTGTTTTACCTTATCCAAGCCTGGCGATAAATCACAGGAGAAATGTAACATCTGGTGGATAGTCACACGACTCTATACTGAGGCTCACTGCTGGGAGGGATGGGTGAGAGGAGAGCTTTAAGCCTTCCGCATGCTTCAGCTCGACTGGCTCCCAGCAAACCGAATGAGTGTGCTAGCATACTCCCTTAAAAGACCTTTGCTTTAAAAATGAGATAAAAGCGGCAATAGCACTATTTGTCCATCTTGAGATGCCATAGCCAGTATACACTTCTTCAAAATAGTCAGAATTAATTTAAGAAAGCTCAAGAAATCTGTCATAAATGTTGCATGCAATTTTACATCTAACAATGATGTTTGGTGCAGTATTTCTCAATGAAATAATGTGCATGAAAAACGATTTGTCTCTCTTTGAATGACAACAAACACTTTATTGAAGAATCCCTTCCTTTGGACAAATCACCGAATGAAGGGGCATAGACTTCGGCTACGGACAAAAACGTCTCAAAATGGCGTCATAATATATGCAGAATCTGTTCCCAACTGTTTTCGATGGGAACATTCTGACGCCTTTACTGTTCAAGGACAGACATACATGGGATTTAAGTTTCACAGGAGCAGGAAAGGGCTTTTGTAACTATGGTATCTAAAGATCTGGTACTAAAAGCACTCTGGAGGATTTTCTTCTTACCTCATGACCAGAGTTTTCCACAGAATTAAATGGAACATATTATGTTGTATCTCTATGGAGGTTTCCCCTGTTGTCCTTTGCTTGCGTGATTAGGACCCCATCCGGTCTTCTCTCATACAGTGTACTGTAGTTATCTTTGCCCAGGTTTAATGCACTTTAATATAGCTGTAATTACAGCTGCCAGCCAACAGATGTCAGCCTTCCAGATTTGATCATTAGACTGTAGATTGAAGGAGGTAATTGAAAATCATTTCATGCAACACAGTCCTATCAACACATAAACTACATAGGAGTGCAAATATTTGAGGCAAATACACTGCTGACTACTGTGTTTTCCCCACCTCAGAATTACCATTCAGATTGTTGATATCCCATATGTCATGTGAGGCTTATAAGATCGTAGGTTTCTCTGTCACTTTATGTTACTAAAAGACTTGAGGATGTCTGGAGGACTTGACAGGAAGTTGCATAGTTCATGTGAGACGAGATTTGCTCGTCTTGCTTTGTGTTGAGTGTGTGCAGCCATATAAAACTAGCTAATAGGGAAAGAGCCGCTGCGTCTGTTGAGACAACTAGGGCAGTATTATGCCAAACAAAAGGCTATCTATCTCTCCTTGTGGAAGTGTCAACGCTCTGATATCTTTAAACCATTGCAATCAGCATTTAGATGTTATAATGCCAACGGTTAATCCTGTTTAGCGATGGGCCGGATAATTCCCGCTGGAATCACTGCTATCCTTGTCATATTTATTTTATCAGGTGATAACAGATTACAGGAGTTTAATGCACTTAGCATGAGTATAACTCTAGTGTACTCCACTAAGAAGGGGTTCAGGTCTTCAACTCTCTATTGTACTTACTTAAACGGTTCATAATCTTAAGGACACGGATATATCTCATATTTACAGATATCTCATACAACAGAGATATTCTACTGTATCAGGCAATGCAGAATAAATGGAACATGAATGGAAAGAATTGTCTGTTCAGTTTATGTTTTGACCAAAAATATCATAGTGTGGCTGCAGGTTTTATGTACTTTGGGGAAGTATCAAGTTTTTGAGTTTGTTGAAACTGCCAGAGTTTTATGCTTTTATTCAAATCTAATGTAGTCAGTTTTCCTCCTTTCCTTTCCGCTCACTCTCCATCTTCATTCAGCATGAGAATTATGTTGGCTTAATACAGAAGAGAGAGCAGAGAGTGTCAAGAACAGAGAGAAAGAGAGACCCCTCCCCACAGAGACAGACACAGAAAGAGAGAGTGCCTGGTATACCTGAAAGGATAAGTCTGTCTCCTCTTTCCTTTAGGCATGTCTGAGCATCTAAAAGGCAGGCGGGCACAAGGTGGGGACCTCTTCAGATCTGGCTGCTATTAAAAGGCTTGTGATCTCCTCATGTTTACCTACACTTACAACACTCCACGCTGGCTATGTAGAGTATTGGTGCGGGGTACTCGGGTGCTGCCGCTGCCGCTGCCTCTTTGAAGTGAAGTTGATCCTTCAGAGTCAGCTCCTGGTAATTGCACTCTCTCTCTCTCTCTCTCTCTCTCTCTCTCTCTCTCTCTCTCTCTCTCTCTCTCTCTCTCTCTCTCTCTCTCTCTCTCTCTCTCTCACTCTGCTAGCCTAGAGTACTGGGAAGATGCAGATGTGGGGCTTTCACCGTGATCTGTGATCTGGAGCCAGGGCCGGATTGCCGAACAGGGCCCCCTGGAGGTTGAGTTGGGGGCCTCCTGGAGGTCGGGTCCCCCCAGATAGAATATTATGAACACGTCAGTTGGAGGCCCGGGGTCCCCTAGAGATCGGGCCCCCCCAGATAGCATATGAACATATCATGAGCCATGGCAAAATGTGTAGAATTGGAGGAAGTTGGCCGTTTTCCACAACAACAACAAAAACAAAATAATAAATAAATATATACAATTCATAATTTTGGGTGGAGGGCCCACTGGAGGTAGGTGCCCTGGGGCCCCAGATGTGGTAGTCCAGCCCTGTTTCCTCCTCCATCTCTCCTCTGATATGAAATGAAAAGCGAGCAGATATAGCTAGCAACATCCATTACCCAATTGGTGTTTCTTTCTTTCACTTTTGAAAATGATTGGAGAAATGGGTGGAGATCATTTCGAAGCAGTAGCACTTTATTTATGAACAATTACAACAGCAAGAGGCAAACCAGTGTATGGGCCTACAATATATTTACATATCGGTATATTAAGTCAACCAGTGATGTGCACTTCCCCTACTGTAGTGATAGGCGTGTCCATTATTTGTCATTCACTCTACTGTACCACTGTTACCATCATTGAAAAGTGGAGACACATAAAGCATAGAAAGAGACTGAGCATAAAATGTCTGTGTTAAACGCTCGATGAGAAATGCTTGTTGTTTCCAGGCTTACTTTTGTCGATAAAGGAGCTGTAATGACACTTCATGTGCATTAGTTTCATTTTCCTCTGCAATGGTTAATTCATACACTGTTGATGACATGCATTGTGTTCCTCAACGTGCAGCGCAGAGCACCTGTGTATTATAGTAATTACTTTGATTATACCTCACATGGGTTATTACAGTAGTCTGCAGCAGAGAAGCCCCTTTTAAAACCGGCAGAGAATTTTAATTTCATACCCCCAAAAAACTGTTCATGTCCCTGTACCCTCTATCCACACACAGATATTCATGCCCTTACATCCTGTAAGGGCCTCTGTGTTTGCGGGTGTGAATTGTGAATATAAAAGCGACAGGGATACATGCTGATATGTGAAGTGCATGGTTCATACTCCTTCATCTCGTTTTAATCCACCCATCCATCCCTCTCCATCCATCCATCCGTTTTCTGTGATGGGCGCTGCTGGTGTTCATCCAGACATGTGACAGTCCAGGGGGTCTCCTCATCTGTGAAGCATCTGATGCCAGGTGCCTGATTCAGAACAAATGCTCACAAACAGAAACAAAAACACACCAATGGGAGCCCATGCATCTCTGCATCGTCTATTATATTCCTACACTAGAGACTGAGTCAGGAATATAAATATTGAGCTGTGTCGGGGTAGAGTGGTGTAGAGTAGTACGCAGTCCTGGGCATTCTGAGGTTCATGCAACTGGTCAATGTGTCATGTAGGTACTGTTCAATTTAAGTAGACAGACTGGTATCCACTCAGTGCAGTGCTCATGCCAGACCAAAATAACTAGGTCCCTTCATTCATTTGTTGAATCCTCTTTTGTCCTTTTGCTACGTATGCAGCCAATTCCCCAGCACTAAACAATCCCACACTCTTATTTGCTTAGGTTAATACACCTATAATGTGTTTGACGAGTAAATTGCAGACAAAAAAACAAAAATCCACAAACAAAATTGCATACGACTGTACTTTTCGATATCTGGAAGCAATATGTCCTACTGTAGCTGCATTGTAAAGTCTGACAGATGTTGAGTTTCAGAGAGAGAGAGAGGCCCCACAGCGCATGGAGACTGATGGTTTGGCAGAGAGCACAGGATGGTAAAGTGAAGAGACAGCGAGGGCATGGACTCCCCTGTCACTACATCTGAACCTGCCTTGGAAGTGTTATAAATCTACGGAAGATTAAAGAAAAGGCAGAGTAGCTGGCCTTTGTCGCAGTCACCATTCATTCACAATTACACTCAAAAAAATCTGGCACATGGGACTGGTGTGAGTGTAATGGAGACCTTCAAATGGGACCAGCAAACCCTGTTAAACATGGGGGGAAGATGGAAGACTTCAAAGTGAAAGACATAAAGGTGCATTCTGAAGCATGCAGGTATCAATACCGTAATCATTGAGGAGTTGGATCAATATCTGTCCTCCTCCATTGCACAACAATCCTTTGAAGTATCCACTGGAGGAACCTCCTCCTACTACACTATACTTTTGTATGAATTCATGGTGCAAGAATGTATAGAAAAGTTTGACAAGTTTGAATCAAACTTTATTACATTGTGTTTTCTCCATGGCTTTCCTAGCACATCTAATAAATGCAGTATAATTTTCTCTCCAGCTGGTGTTTGTGGGTTCATACCCATTTCAATGGAAGCGGAAGGTTGACTAGTTTTACATGTTTTGAAACGGTTAACCCCTTAGGGCTAAGGGAACTTGATTGCTCAAACTGCATTCATTTCATTGCAGGATGCAGTAGCGGCATAATTGTATGTTGCTGCTGCCAGTGTATGGCAAACTGTCCATTGGCTCTACATTTCACAAGGACTTATGTACACCATGCCCCCTCAGGTGGAAAATGGTCCGCCTCATGCCCAACAGGTGGCCCAATTGACGAATCAACATAACAATCATTTTTGACTCGCAATTACTAGTGATGGAGGTAAGTGATCACATTTTTTATGCCATGTTTACAATCTGATTTTCACCTTCACTCTGGAAATGTAAGTGGATTGTAATGTAATTGTGTTCTCTTTGCATATAAGCGGTAAATGGCTTGGTTCCTGAAACTAATGGACATAATGTCATATTAACTCATGTGCTAAATGCAAATGGCTACCTAGCCTAGGCTATACTTTACTTTCATGCCCTAAGCATGCATGCCCTGCATTTAAGCAGGATATGCGCTGTTGTGAAAGCATTCATGCAAAACTAATTTGTGTACAAGTGTCAGCTTGTACACAAAGCTCTTTTCATTTTACTTACAGTAAGATGACTTGTAAATTGGTGTTACTTCAAACATCTACCTTTTTATCAATGAAAAGGCAAGATCCTATTCTGTAAATGTATTGTACACAATCGTAAAGGACCTGCTCTGTTCTGAAGAAGCTGGCTCTGGTAAATGTAATTCTCTTGACAGTGGACGACAGCTATTCCATGTCCATTTCCACATATCTTGTGTTCCTTGCTCGGGGGTTGCAGATATGGCAAGGAGTAAAGGTTGACTGGGCCATTTGAGTTCATTGCTCTTTGTTGTGTACCTCTCACTCAACGAACCGAACCACTAGCCTCACAGGTCAACCACGGCATTTACTCAGGGAGCTTGTCAACCTGTCAGAGTGCATGCAGGCGTGCTTCGGAGAGGAAGGACAGAGAGGAGAGAAAAAGAAACAACATGAAAGACCTGTTTGTTGTTTTAAAGGTGGTAGTTGGATGGGGTGGTTGAGGATGGCCCTCCAAGACATTGTCCACATGATGGAAAATCATGAAAAAGGCAGTCCAGTGGAAATATCCCCTCTGAACCTCCTTCTGGCATGGGACATCTTTGTTTTCCAAACCCAGGAATTGTCCATACTGTATGTAAGCCATAACTAATGCAATGCCTACGAGTGAAACGTTTCCTCACCTCAGACCAACTCTGGGAGGTCTGCTATTTTCCGTGGCCTGAAAATATATTATTTAGCATCACTTGGCATTGGCTCAGAGTGTGCATAAGAAACACCACCCACATTTTTTAAAGGGCTTAAGAGTTTCAGAGGCTTTCAGTCTCGTAACATTTAAAGCAGACAGAAGTGGGCTTTGGGAACAGGGTCTGTTTAAGTTAGCTGTAATGCCTTTCGGATCAAGGCCTACGACGCTCGGCCAACACTCATTCACTGTAAGCAACGTACAGACGTTAGCCAGGCGGACAGGGACAGATGTGGACCCATGTTACTCTTTCCATCTTATCCAAGTTGGTGTCCAAATGGGATTAGAGCCCGATTAGGGGGCGTCGAAGCAATTACCACTGACATCAGCAAGGTTTGGTTTGAGGGGCTAAAACAGTTGGGTCTACGGCGTTGGACCACCCGCTGTGCCAAGTCCCTTAATTTCACCCTCCATCTGGCAGTCTGTCTGTCTGTCTGTCTGTCTGGACAGCCTCCTTTAGCTGTATATCAGGGAGCCTAATTTCCCAAACAAACTAAATCTGAATGAAATCCAACCGAGCTTCTTAGACTACAACCTCCGCATTCTCTGTGAAACTACACCAAGGGTAGATGCAAAGAGGATTTGTGCTTGATTTCTTTGAGGGGGCGGTAAATTGGGGAAGGGTTGGGGGGGGTAAATTGATCAGTCGATGAAAAATGAATTGTTGAAAAAATGGTAGTGCAGCCATAGAGCGTCCCAGGAAAAACATCCATAAGCCACTTATTTGGATAAGCTAAGTGGGCAAACCTTACTCACTGCTCTTAATATGCCCTGGCTGTACTCAGGCAGAGGGAGTACTGTACAGATATGACGTAGCCTTTATCACCCCTTCATTAATCTTAATAAAACAATTGACCCTTGAATAGCTTAGCCGTGCCCCAGACCATTAGGCTGCATGGTTGCGGCTTTAAATATTAAGCAGGTGTTGTAAGATTTTATAAAATGTTTGGTAAATGGGAAAAGGCAAAGTGTGCTCATGTGTTCTCTTTTGCCCGTACTTTGTAAATGATAGATATGTTTTTATAAGATAGAATGCTGTTTTAAGCAACGGTTGTAGTAAAGGCTTTGACTCAAGCTTTCATGATTTAGGATGGCAGATACTACTATGGCTGACCCTGTAAAACAACACATTTCACTGCACTTATCTGGTGTATATGACAATAAAACAGCTTTTCCCCATACCTTGCACAACCAATGCTTTTACGGACTCTTGTATCGGAATTATGATTTAATAAGATTGTGACCACAAATGCTTTAGTAGGCTTTTGTGGGCATATACCATATTTTGTGTTCATCAAGCACTATTCTTGGCCATTCTCTTTAGATACAGAACCTCTATCTGAGTGCACACTGTAGATGTCAACATGGTAGCATTAGAACAAGGCTTCTGAACACAACCTGAACCCTAACCCACTCTCCTCTGATTAAGGTTTTGCTGAGCTTTGAATCTCATACAAGTGTCCTGTGACTTCCTTGTGATTCGTCTAGTAAAAATGGAAACCCCTTTAATCTATAGAGGGCTTAAAATGTCAAAGAAATGCCCAATAACCCTCTCCGTTGTACACCACCCCCCCCCTCCCGACCCGAGGCCCAAAAAGAGCCACACAGGAAAAACAGAGAGATGTGATACATCAAGCCCAATACCAGTGAAACTCCACAGCTTTAAGATGAGGAGCCGAAACAGAAACTGCAGTGCAAGCAGAAATGAAAGGGGCTTATTGTTGAGGGTTTTTCTCCACATTCCTTGTTTGTGTGGGATTCAATGTTTCCGGCAAAGGCCTACTATAAGATGAAAATTAAGCGGTAATATCGGTTGATTCTTATTTCATTGTCAAAGGCTTTGCTAAGTATATTAATAAGAACAATTATCTTGCTTGCCATATTTGAAAGCGTGAGGCGGTCTTTGCATACAATTTGCATCTTGTTTTCCTGATTTATAATGAGAATATAGAACAGAAATTGTTTTATGTTACAAGCAGAGCAGAAATGTATATTATTTTTTGAAATACAGTGAATGAACAGATTCAATTCAACATTTGGCTAACATTTTATTCGCTTGTTTGGGCCTAAAATTGGTTTGACAAAATACACATTTTGGTTGTCCATTGGGAGACGAAATGGAGAACATCTATCCCTCTTTTACGATGGATGTCCCATTGAATAAATGCAATTGATTGACTTAGAAATGTGCTGCATAGCCAATCAATCTAAAGAGGGGACAAGCTGTGGGGCGTCCATGGAGATGAGAGAAGGACTAGGGGGGCCTCTTATTATTTTGGGGCCCCTATGTCAATCAGACCTTGGTGAGCAGGGCCCAGCACTCAGCCCGGGCTTTGCTGCTCGGGTATGCCCAAGCTTTCAAGCCAGGGGTCAGGGGGTCACCAATAATGCTCAGGAGTATTAATGAGTGACCTTCGGAAAAAACGATGGGCGAAAAGAAAAGAGTGAGCGCGAGAGAGAAAGCTGTAAAGCCCTGAGAGAATAGAAGAGCCTGAGACCTGTTTCGCCAAGATAACGGAGATGGCTATGCAAATACATCCATCACCAGCCTACTAAGCCAGGAGCCTTCTTTTGTGTGCCCGTGTAGGGCCCTGTTGACTGGGTAAAGAGAGAGAGGGGAGGCTGTGGGGGAAGGCAATCTGTGGAGGTGGAGACGGGGGGAAGGGGGGAGTAGGGGAGGTAAAGGCTGAGGGAGGGGAGGGTAGGGTCACGCAGGCCACGGGGACAGACGCTCCCATTGCTTATTCAACAGGGGAGTAGATAGATCTCTCACAAGATAAGAGGCACACCAATCTATTGAATGGGGGCTTCAGCCGGAGCTTCCAGTTAAAACGCAGGAGTTTTCTCATTTAGCCGCTGAGCATGGCTGAGGGGTTGGGTGTGACAGAAGGGGGCAGGATGAGTGGTGGGTTGAGGGAGGGTTAGAGCGAGAGGAGGATGAGGGGTAGAAGTGGGAGTTTTGAGGGATGGGTAGTACGAGAGGGGGAGCAGGGGGAGGGCTGAGGAAGTGGTAGAGTGAGAGGAGGAGGAGGATGATTGAGGGAGGGGTAGAGCGAGAGAAGGGGGAGGGGGAGGGCTGTACTTACACGATCAAAGAGGTGAGAGACATGCAGACGCTTCTCTCTGGATAGGTTTTTCAGCTCATATGATGAGAAAGAAATGAACATGAAGTGTAATGAGCCTGCTTCTGATGGCTTTGGGATTTTTATTATTATTTATTTTTTATTCCCTTGCATTGTTGAAATCATTACCTAGGTTTTCAATCTATGTGAAATGACTGTCAATTTACATAGATTTTTCTTACAACTTATTGTATGTTAATTACATTGACATAAGGCTCCTGCAGAGCACTTTGAGAAGATAACAAGATCACTGTCTTCGTAACCATAAGCTCCTGATCTACATAGACATCTCGTTCTACATTAACAGTCGAATGACATCTGCAGTAGCCTGCTCTAAGAACATTGATAACTTCCTAAGATCTGTCTGTTTTTCCCTTTTCGCATCACCTACTGAGACCTCTAAGAAACATTTACAAGAAAGCATTTTGCCCCCCCTGTTCTGAGGGCAAAATGTTTGCTACACTCAGCGTATGTACTGTATATATAGGTAGGTAGGGGTAAAGTGACAGATAATAAACAGTAGCAGCAGCGTATGTGATGAGACAAAACAGTTAGTGCAAAAAGGGTCAATGCAGATAGTCCGGGTAGCTATTTCGTTAACTATTTAACTAACTATTTAACAGTCTTCTGAATTAGAGGTAGAAGCTGTTCAGGGTCATGTTGATTCCAGACTTGGTGTCAGTACCGCTTACTGTGTGGTAGCAGAGAACACAGGCTGTGACTTGGGTGGCTGGAGTTTTTGACAACTTTTAGGGCCTTCCTCTGACACCGCCTGTTATAGAGTTCCTGGTTGGCAGGGAGCTCGGCCCCGGTGATTTGCGGGGCTGTACACACCACACTCTGTAGTGCCTTGCGGTCGGATGCCAAGCAGTTACCATACCAAGCAGTGATGCAGCCAGTCAAGATGCTCTCAATGGTGCAGCTGTATAACTTTTTGAGGATCTGAGGGCCCCTGACAAATCTTTTCAGCGTTGTCGTGCCCTCTTCCCGACTAAGTTGGTGTCTGTGGACCATGATAGTTCCTTAGTGATGTGGACAGAGGAATTTGAAGCTCTCGACCCGCTCCACTACAGCCCTGTCGATGTGAATTGGGCCGTGCTCGGCCCTCCGTTTCCTGTAGTACACGATCAGCTCCTTCTTTTCTTGCTGACGTTGAGGGAGAGGTTGTTGTTCTGGCACCACACTGCCAGGTGTCTGACCTCCTCCCTATAGGCTGTCTCATCGTCGTCAGTGATCAGGCCTATCACTGGCGTGTCATCTGCAATCTTAATGATGGTGTTGGAGTCGTGCGTGAACAGGGAGTACTGGAGGGGACTAAACACGCACCCCTGAGGGGCCCCCGTGTTGAGGGGCAGCGTGGCGGATGTGTTGTTGCCTACCCTCACCACCTGGGGGCGGCCCGTCAGGATGTCCAGGATCCAGTTGTTCAGTCCCAGGGTCCTTAGCTTAGTGATGAGCTTGGAGGGCACTATGGTGTTGAACGCTGAGCTGTAGTCAATTAACAGCATTCTCACATAGGTGTTCCTTTTGTCCAGGTGCGAAAGGGCAGTGTGGAGTGCAATAGAGATTGTGTCATCTGTGGGGTGGTATGCGAATTAGAGGGGTCCAGGGTGTCTGGGCTGATGGTATTGATGTGAGCCATGACCAGCATTTCAAAGCATTTCATGGCTACAGTCCCGGGTGGGTCTCGGGTATTCGGGTTCGGGTGGACCCGTGAAGACCTCTACTTGAAACACACACACACACACACACACACACACACACACACACACACACACACACACACACACACACACACACACACACACACACACACACACACACACACACACACACACACACAGTCTGAGGAGAGGAGGAAAACAGGAATCACTATGTGTTCCTCCTGATGATTCCTGCTCTGTAATGGAACTGGCACAGGGACACATTGACATTACTGTACCACCTTCAACTAATCTCTCTCTCTCTTCAACTCAGGATTTTCATTTCCACCGGTCCATCACTCCACTTGGCTCCTGTCCGTTGTGAAGACAGATGCACCACGGGCGCTTTGCAGAGGAGTAATGTATACATTATTCATATCACTCCACAAAAGGTGCTTATTAAACTTTACATGGCGAATGCAGGAGACAGGCCCATATTTAGAACTGTTTCGCCCCATCACAAATGTCAGCGTGGATGGGGGTTGCTGTGGGGTTGGTGGTATGGTCTGTGGCTGGCTTAGATGGGGGTTGCTGTGGGGTTGGTGGTATAGTCTGTGGCTGGCAAAGCAAGGCAGAATGGGTTTGATTTGAGGTAGCACCCACCTTGTCAATCTGAGCAGGGAACAATAGCCCCATAAATGTCATGACACAAGTTAAGTTAGGGATCAGGACATACTGTACAGTAAAGGTTTTTATGTATGGAAATACAACAATGCAGTTAGAATATCAATTGAAAGGCCAAATAATGAATATAATTATAATAAGAACTTAATAGGATGACTTAATGGTCTGAGATATGATAATAAGATGAACAACACTGAGTGCACAAAACATTAGAATACCTTCCTAATATTGAGTTGCACTCCCTTTTTGACTCAATTTGTCGGGCATGGACTCTAAAAGGTGTCGACAAGCGTTCCACAGGGATGCTGGTCCATGTTGACTCCAATTGTTCCCACAGTTGTGTCAAGTTGGCTGGATGTCCTTTGGGTGGTGGACCATTCTTGATACACATGGGAAACTGTTGAGTGTGAAAAACCCAGCAGCGTTACAGTTCTTCACATGCTCAAATTGGTCCGCCTGGCACCTACAATCATACCCTGTTCAAAGGCACTTCAAACTTTTGTCTTGCCCATTCACTCTCTGAATGGCACACATACATAATCCATGTCTCAATTGTCACAAAACAATCCTTCTTCAACCTGTCTCCTCCCCTTCATCTACACTGATTGAAGTGGATTTAACAGGTGACATCAATAAGGGATCATAGCTTTCACCTGGATTCACCTGTTCCTAATGTTTTATACACTCATTGTATATGCCCATAGTACTCATTTCCAGCTGTCATCATGTAACTAATGGTATTTATTCCATACATTAGACTAACTTCATTCATCACTCTGTGTAAAATGAAACATTGATAAACTAGCTACAGCCTAGTCGTCAACACTGTCCAAAGATGCACTATTTTAACTACAGGATCTTAATTCGATCACTCTTTTGTTTTTGAGAATTTTCCTGCACAGCAGGAAATGCAAACTCGTAGTGTATTTGAGTTTTGTCATTTCCACTTTGAAAAATCAGACTTGATTTGACCTAACGAAAAATGTATCAACCCCTACAAAAATATCCATGAACTATAATCCACATAAAAAACAGCTGTAGCAAACTGGCTCAAATTAAGATCCTACATCTGTAGTTTACCATTCAAGTGTACTTGCAGAATGTAGCCTGTAGACTAAATCCATTAGGGAAGACTCTGTATTACTCAGCATCAAATACATCCTCCAGTCGGCCCAAAAGCCAGCGCTGTCTTTCACAACACAAGCAACCTACTAGAAAGCTGCCCTTTGGGTACGTCCTACATATTTTATTTTTCCCTGGCCCAGGTCTCTGGCGAGTGTTCATCTCTTAATAATACAATATTTAACCCTCCTGTACAGTGCATAGACGACCTGGCTTGCAGGTACCGTACGCTGGTGGGACTAACGAAGGCCCCATAGCCCTGGCCGAGAGAAACACCCACATAGGGAAATGAGCTGTCATTACAGAGCTACGGCAGCACTCTGGAAGCACATCACTGTCTGCGTACATCTCCTCCTCTGCTACCCCAAGGTCCCCTCCAACTCATGAATACATAATTACGCCAACCGCCGCATCATGTTGATTTCTGTTTTCATCAGCTGTCAGAAATGACCTGATTTTCCCATCACTGCTTGACCCAAATGCAGCCGGCAGATATGTTAATAATAGTTTATGTAACAGCTCGTTACCTCTCTGTTTGTTGTTCATGCATCATGTTATGGATTGAGGAAGAAAAAACATGACATAAAAACAGAAATAGGTGTATTTGCATCCATAAACTAACCTTAGCTTTGATGTCTCGCAGCGGGAGATGCGCTGCAGTGTCGTACCTTTTAATGTTTAACATGACAGGAGAGACAGGGAAACAGAGACGGATGATGTCCCTTGAAAGCCTTGACCTGAACTGCACAGGCAGGGAATACAGAATAATACGGATTGCCCTGAGACCACATTGGATTATTTTACTCAATTTGTGTTAGAAACATTTCTTTATCATAAATGTAGTCTTTATTAATTTATTTAGCAGTCCCCCGGAGCAACCTTTCCAAAGGGTCTTGCAGGCCTTTGACAATGTGTTCCTGGAATGACTCTTGTGAGGTCTCTCACCAACACAACCTTCAAGAGATCCTTTAAAGTCAAGTGTGTTTGACATTGTAGTAGGGGAACATGTGTACCTCAGTACAAGATGGATGCAGCTGGACAGACTGTTCCATTAAATTCAGGCAAAACATGGATGGGCAGCAAAGGGGTTCGCTATTGCTAGACAGAATCAGACATAGAGACGCACAAGACATTAATATTGTTAGGAATTAATACAATTGTAGTGCTGTAGCTCTTTGTTAACAGTTTCAATGTATATAAAATCTTATGACATAAGTGCTTTTTAATCAACTGCCCAACTGCATTCCAGTTACTCTTCATTACTAGAAGATGTTTGTATTTTATTGTGTAGACTCAGTAGATCAGTATGTACAGCAGTCTAATCACTAGGATCTCATACATTATCACACAGTCTAATCTCTAGGATCTCATACATTATCACACAGTCTAATCACTAGGATCTCATACATTATCACACAGTCTAATATCTAGGATTTTATACATTATCACACAGTCTAATCACTAGGATCTCATACATTATCACACAGTCTAATCACTAGGATTTCATACATTATTACACAATATAATCACCAGGATTTCATACATTATCACACAGTCTAATCACTAGGATTTCATACATTATCACACAGTCTAATCACTAGGATATCATACATTATCACACAGTCTAATCACTAGGATATCATACATTATCACACAGTCTAATCACTAGGATATCATACATTATCACACAGTCTAATCCAGTGGTATTAAAAACAATTTAACGAGGACACAATTTTTTCCGGCAGAATTTCTGGGGACCCCATTTTTACCCCAAGAATATCTTGCGACCCCAACCTTAAAATTGGTGAGTTTAGAGTTTTACATCAACAAATAATCTTCAATTCATTGCATTTTCATCTCTTATCAAAATTAAAAGAAACCAATAAATACATTTACTCAATAAAATTATCTTTCTGATATGTTTGAAGAATATAAACCGAGCAGGGCTCTTAGATCCATGAACACAGGTCAGCTAGTAGAGCCCAGAGCACAAACTAAACATGGAGAAGCTGCGTTTAGCACTTATGCTGTACACAACTGGAACAAACTACCAGAAGATCTTAGATGTGCCCCAAACGTATCCATTTTTAAATCCAGGTTAAAAACACTTCTCTTTTCACGTGTCTACGACTGAGCACTTAAACTTAACCACACTGTTTAGCCTTATAGCTTCCTATGTTTTTATCCCATTTTTAATTTTTAATTTTTAATCTTTATATGTTTATTTTTATTTTTGATAAACATCTTTGTAAAGCACATTGAATTGCTTCGATGTATGAATTGTGCTATATAAATAAACTTGCTTGCTTTCTTATTAAAAATGTTTGTATATTGTCCCATACAATACTCTGTACTATGAATTTATTGTTTTAATTTTGGTGACCCCACTGCAGTTCCCCCGTGACCCCAACTTTGAATACCACTGGTCTAATCACCAGGATCTCGTACATTATCACACAGTCTAATCACTATGATTACATACATTTTCACAGTCTAATCTAAAGTGTCTGGTGAATAATTAGCTACACTACTTTGTCAGCTAATCAAGACTGGTATACACAATCTACAAAAAAAGGAAAGCGATCGCAATGCTGATGCACAGACTCTACAAGTTGTCGCCAAGATGAGTTTTCGAAATGTTATCTAATTAGCTGTAATTATAACAAATATCAGCTGGTATTCTTGTCAGACTCAAGCAGGTGACATATGGTGAAATAAATATCCTCCTCTCCGCCATATATCCTCCAGCAGATAGTCTACCCATCCAACTATGTTTCTCTACATTATGTCGGGTATATTTTCATCCTCCCCTGTCTTTGCATAAACAGAGCCTGCAGTCAGAACTCAGCCTGTTCAAAGGGACAAATCTATCCAGGAGCAATCAGGTTGCTGAGCTAGCCGGGGCTGCTGACAACTGCAGGCTCTTTGATCACAGATACATCATTTTCAGCAGCCCAGCCCGGCTTGGTTTTGTCTGGGGCCAGGAAATGGAGGGGGGTGGAAATGATCGCTCCCTCTTGGTTCTCTTCCTCGCTGCGCCTCTTGGCAGACAAGATGAAAGCTACCCCAATTATAAGTGAAAACACCCCCACTGAACTAACCCATCTCAGCGTGCACAAACGGCTACAGCCCGGGTATATCATCGCTGGATCTCTATAGAATGTCTATGGATGCGGCGATTTAACGACATTGTCGATTTCTTTATTTTCTCTCCATTCTGGGTAGAGATAGCAATTGAGGTCACATCCGAAAGCAGACGACTCCCTCCTTCAATTTGGTAACCCTGGTTCTAATAACACCAGGTTGTCGAGGGAGAAGTGAATCTCTCCCCTGCCCTAAGAACACCTCTCTTCCCATCACCCCGTTGACTGGAAGCTGAAGTGATTTATTTTTCGATGGGTCTTTGGAGGCGGAACGGGGATTTTGAATGATGGACAGTTGTACAGGCTTTGTGATATGCGCTCTGCAACCGAAGGAACACATGGATTTACATTACAGGTCCCCGACATAAAGCAACCCGCCCCACAGGTCCCCGACATAGGTCCCCGACATAAAGCAACCCCCCCCCCCCTCATCCTTCAGTTCCACCCCTATGATTGCACCACCATTTCCCACATCAACGCTCCTAATCAACAGAGCAAGGCAGTCTCACTTCCTCTATTTTTAGGGGTGAGTGCTGTCTCCGTCTCTCCGTGCCATATCACCTGGCATGACCTGAGAGGGAAAGCTATCACACAGTGCAGGCTTTATGAGTGGGCTCAGATGATGGTGAAACCTTATGATTCCTTATTGGGAATATCAGAATATACATCTGGACGCATTAACTGGGCGCCCAGTTAGAGAAGACGCAACCTTGTCCACTTTGGCCCGTTGTCATAGCCCAAACTAATTTGAACATGAATAAAAAATTGTGTGTCAGAGTGCCTTCATAGAGCCATCATAGCGCCTTCATAGCACCTTCATAGAGCCTTCATAGAGTCTTCGTTCTGTAATGGCGCCTCTCTGGAAAAAAACAACTGTTGATAGTGCTACTTAAAGGTGTGCTGCTCCTTCCTGACAGCTCTGGCGTTTTTCTGAGAAAGCGTATCTGGTGTCTTTAAGCTCATCCACCTGTCACTGTGCTCTTCCAGCAATTACATATCTGTCAAGTGTCACCCGGGCTCAGCTCTGACCGACAGGGTTATGTCAAGCAGTCAGCCATTACGGATGGAGCCTGGCCCAAATGGTTTAGAGTGGAGGGAAGGAGGCCCATACTACGGAAGAGTGAGCATGGGTCAGTGTGACTGGGAGCTAGGGTTGGGTTAGGAGGGTCAGTGGGTTAGGAGGGTCAGTGTGACTGGGAGCTAGGGTTGGGTTAGGAGGGTCAGTGTGACTGGGAGCTAGGGTTGGGTTATGAGGGTCAGTGTGACTGGGAGCTAGGGTTGGGTTAGGAGGGTCAGTGTGACTGGGAGCTAGGGTTGGGTTAGGATGGTCAGTGTGACTGGGTTGGGTTAGGAGGGTCAGTGTGACTGGGAGCTAGGGTTGGGTTAGGAGGGTCAGTGTGACTGGGAGCTAGGGTTGGGTTAGGAGGGTCAGTGTGACTGGGTTGGGTTAGGAGGGTCAGTGTGACTAGGAGCTATGGTTGGGTTAGGAGGGTCAGTGTGACTGGGAGCTAGGGCTGGGTTAGGAGGGTCAGTGTGACTGGTTTGGGTTAGGAGGGTCAGTGTGACTGGGAGCTAGGGCTGGGTTAGGAGGGGCAGTGTGACTGGGAGCTAGGGCTGGGTTAGGAGGGGCAGTGTGACTGGGAGCTAGGGCTGGGTTAGGAGGGTCAGTGTGACTGGGAGCTAGGGTTGGGTTAGGAGGGTCAGTGTGACTGGGAGCTAGGGTTGGGTTAGGAGGGTCAGCGTGACTGGGAGCTAGGGTTGGGTTAGGAGGGTCAGTGTGACTGGGTTGGTTTAGGAGGGTCAGTGTGACTGGGAGCTAGGGTTGGGTAAGGAGGGTCAGTGTTACTAGGTTGGGTTAGGAGGGTCAGTGTGACTGGGAGCTAGGATTGGGTTAGGAGGGTCAGTGTGACTGGGAGCTAGTGTTGGGTTAGGAGGGTCATTGTGACTGGGAGCTAAAGTTGGGTTAGGAGGGTCAGTGTGACTGGGTTGGGTTAGGAGGGTCAGTGTGACTGGGAGCTAGGGTTGGGTTAGGAGGGTCAGTGTGACTGGGAGCTAGTGTTGGGTTAGGATGGTCAGTGTGACTGGGTTGGGTTAGGAGGGTCAGTGTGACTGGGAGCTAGGGTTGGGTTAGGAGGGTCAGTGTGACTGGGAGCTAGGGTTGGGTTAGGAGGGTCAGTGTGACTGGGTTGGGTTAGGAGGGTCAGTGTGACTGGGAGCTATGGTTGGGTTAGGAGGGTCAGTGTGACTGGGAGCTAGGGCTGGGTTAGGAGGGTCAGTGTGACTGGTTTGGGTTAGGAGGGTCAGTGTGACTGGGAGCTAGGGCTGGGTTAGGAGGGGCAGTGTGACTGGGAGCTAGGGCTGGGTTAGGAGGGTCAGTGTGACTGGGAACTAGGGTTGGGTTAGGAGGGTCAGTGTGACTGGGTGCTAGGGTTGGGTTAGGAGGGTCAGCGTGACTGGGAGCTAGGGTTGGGTTAGGAGGGTCAGTGTGACTGGGTTGGTTTAGGAGGGTCAGTGTGACTGGGAGCTAGGGTTGGGTAAGGAGGGTCAGTGTTACTAGGTTGGGTTAGGAGGGTCAGTGTGACTGGGAGCTAGGGTTGGGTTAGGAGGGTCAGTGTGACTGGGAGCTAGTGTTGGGTTAGGAGGGTCATTGTGACTGGGAGCTAAAGTTGGGTTAGGAGGGTCAGTGTGACTGGGTTGGGTTAGGAGGGTCAGTGTGACTGGGAGCTAGGGTTGGGTTAGGAGGGTCAGTGTGACTGGGAGCTAGAGCTGGGTTAGGAGGGTCAGTGTGACTGGGTTGGGTTAGGAGGGTCAGTGTGACTGGGAGGTAGGGCTGGGTTAGAAGGGGCAGTGTGACTGGGTGCTAGGGCTGGGTTAGGAGGGTCAGTGTGACTGGGAGCTAGGGTTTGGTTAGGAGGGTCAGTGTGACTGGGAGCTAGGGCTGGGTTAGAAGGGGCAGTGTGACTGGGTGCTAGGGCTGGGTTAGGAGGGTCAGTGTGACTGGGAGCTAGGGTTGGGTTAGGAGGGTCAGTGTGACTGGGAGCTAGGGCTGAGTTAGGAGGGTCAGTGTGACTGGGAGCTAGGGTTGGGTTAGGTGGGTCAGTGTGACTGGGTTGGGGTAGGAGGGTCAGTGTGACTGGGAGCTAGGGTTGGGTTAGGAGGGTCAGTGTGACTGGGTTGGGCTAGGAGGGTCAGTGTGACTGGGCGCTAGGTTTGGGTTAGGAGGGTCAGTGTGACTGGGAGCTATGGTTGGGTTTGGAGGGTCAGTGTGACTGGGTTGGGTTAGGAGGGTCAGTGTGACTGGGAGCTAGGGCTGGGTTAGAAGGGGCAGTGTGACTGGGTGCTAGGGCTGGGTTAGGAGGGTCAGTGTGACTGGGTTGGGTTAGGAGGGTCAGTGTGACTGGGAGCTAGGGCTGGGTTAGGAGGGTCAGTGTGACTGGGTTGGGTTAGGTGGGTCAGTGTGACTGGGAGCTATGGCTGGGTTAGGAGGGTCAGTGTGAATGGGTTGGGTTAGGAAGGTCAGTGTGACTGGGAGCTAGGGCTTGGTTAGAAGGGGCAGTGTGACTGGGAGCTAGGGCTGGGTTAGGAGGGGCAGTGTGACTGGGAGCTAGGGCTGGGTTAGGAGGAGCAGTGTGACTGGGAGCTAGGGCTGGGTTATGAGGGGCAGTGTGACTGGGAGCTAGGGCTGGGTTAGGAGGGTCAGTGTGACTGGGAGCTAGGGCTGAGTTAGGAGGGTCAGTGTGACTGGGAGCTAGGGTTGGGTTAGGAGGGTCAGTGTGACTGGGAGCTAGGGTTGGGTTAGGAGGGTCAGTGTGACTGGGTTGGGTTAGGAGGGTCAGTGTGACTGGGAGCTAGGGTTGGGTTAGAAGGGTCAGTGTGACTGGGAGCTAGAGCTGGGTTAGGAGGGTCAGTGTGACTGTGTTGGGTAAGGAGGGTCAGTGTGACTGGGAGCTAGGGCTGGGTTAGAAGGGGCAGTGTGACTGGGTGCTAGGGCTGGGTTAGGAGGGTCAGTGTGACTGGGAGCTAGGGTTGGGTTAGGAGGGTCAGTGTGACTGGGAGCTAGGGCTGAGTTAGGAGGGTCAGTGTGACTGGGAGCTAGGGTTGGGTTAGGAGGGTCAGTGTGACTGGGAGCTAAAGTTGGGTTAGGAGGGTCAGTGTGACTGGGTTGGGTTAGGAGGGTCAGTGTGACTGGGAGCTAGGGTTGGGTTAGGAGGGTCAGTGTGACTGGGAGCTAGAGCTGGGTTAGGAGGGTCATTGTGACTGGGTTGGGTTAGGAGGGTCAGTGTGACTGGGAGCTAGGGCTGGGTTAGGAGGGTCAGTGTGACTGGGTTGGGTTAGGAGGGTCAGTGTGACTTGGAGCTAGGGTTGGGTTAGGATGGTCAGTGTGACTGGGAGCTAGGGCTGGGTTAGGAGGGTCAGTGAACTGGGTTGGGTTAGGTGGGTCAGTGTGACTGGGAGCTATGGCTGGGTTAGGAGGGTCAGTGTGACTGGGTTGGGTTAGGAGGGTCAGTGTGACTGGGAGCTAGGGCTTGGTTAGAAGGGGCAGTGTGACTGGGCGCTAGGGCTGGGTTAGGAGGGGCAGTGTGACTGGGAGCTAGGGCTGGGTTAGGAGGGTCAGTGTGACTGGGAGCTAGGGTTGGGTTAGGAGGGTCAGTGTGACTGGGAGCTAGTGTTGGGTTAGGAGGGTCATTGTGACTGGGAGCTAAAGTTGGGTTAGGAGGGTCAGTGTGACTGGGTTGGGTTAGGAGGGTCAGTGTGACTGGGAGCTAGGGTTGGGTTAGGAGGGTCAGTGTGACTGGGAGCTAGAGCTGGGTTAGGAGGGTCAGTGTGACTGGGTTGGGTTAGGAGGGTCAGTGTGACTGGGAGCTAGGGCTGGGTTAGAAGGGGCAGTGTGACTGGGTGCTAGGGCTGGGTTAGGAGGGTCAGTGTGACTGGGAGCTAGGGTTTTGGTTAGGAGGGTCAGTGTGACTGGGAGCTAGGGGCTGGGTTAGACGGGGCAGTGTGACTGGGTGCTAGGGCTGGGTTAGGAGGGTCAGTGTGACTGGGAGCTAGGGTTGGGTTAGGAGGGTCAGTGTGACTGGGAGCTAGGGCTGAGTTAGGAGGGTCAGTGTGACTGGGGAGCTAGGGTTGGGTTAGGTGGGTCAGTGTGACTGGGTTGGGGTAGGAGGGTCAGTGTGACTGGGAGCTAGGGTTGGGTTAGGAGGGTCAGTGTGACTGGTTTGGGCTAGGAGGGTCAGTGTGACTGGGAGCTAGGTTTGGGTTAGGAGGGTCAGTGTGACTGGGAGCTATGGCTGGGTTCGGAGGGTCAGTGTGACTGGGTTGGGTTAGGAGGGTCAGTGTGACTGGGAGCTAGGGCTGGGTTAGAAGGGGCAGTGTGACTGGGTGCTAGGTCTGGGTTAGGAGGGTCAGTGTGACTGGGTTGGGTTAGGAGGGTCAGTGTGACTTGGAGCTAGGGTTGGGTTAGGATGGTCAGTGTGACTGGGAGCTAGGGCTGGGTTAGGAGGGTCAGTGTGACTGGGTTGGGTTAGGTGGGTCAGTGTGACTGGGAGCTATGGCTGGGTTAGGAGGGTCAGTGTGCATGGGTTGGGTTAGGAGGGTCAGTGTGACTGGGAGCTAGGGCTTGGTTAGAAGGGGCAGTGTGACTGGGTGCTAGGGCTGGGTTAGGAGGGTCAGTGTGACTGGGAGCTAGGGTTGGGTTAGGAGGGTCAGTGTGACTGGGAGCTAGGGCTGAGTTAGGAGGGTCAGTGTGACTGGGAGCTAGGGTTGGGTTAGGAGGGTCAGTGTGACTGGGAGCTAAAGTTGGGTTAGGAGGGTCAGTGTGACTGGGTTGGGTTAGGAGGGTCAGTGTGACTGGGAGCTAGGGTTGGGTTAGGAGGGTCAGTGTGACTGGGAGCTAGAGCTGGGTTAGGAGGGTCATTGTGACTGGGTTGGGTTAGGAGGGTCAGTGTGACTGGGAGCTAGGGCTGGGTTAGGAGGGTCAGTGTGACTGGGTTGGGTTAGGAGGGTCAGTGTGACTTGGAGCTAGGGTTGGGTTAGGATGGTCAGTGTGACTGGGAGCTAGGGCTGGGTTAGGAGGGTCAGTGAACTGGGTTGGGTTAGGTGGCTCAGTGTGACTGGGAGCTATGGCTGGGTTAGGAGGGTCAGTGTGACTGGGTTGGGTTAGGAGGGTCAGTGTGACTGGGAGCTAGGGCTTGGTTAGAAGGGGCAGTGTGACTGGGAGGTAGGGCTGGGTTAGAAGGGGCAGTGTGACTGGGAGCTAGGGCTGGGTTAGGAGGGTCAGTGTGACTGGGAGCTAGGGTTGGGTTAGGAGGGTCAGTGTGACTGGGAGCTAGTGTTGGGTTAGGAGGGTCATTGTGACTGGGAGCTAAAGTTGGGTTAGGAGGGTCAGTGTGACTGGGTTGGGGTTAGGAGGGTCAGTGTGACTGGGAGCTAGGGGTTGGGTTAGGAGGGTCAGTGTGACTGGGAGCTAGAGCTGGGTTAGGAGGGTCAGTGTGACTGGGTTGGGTTAGGAGGGTCAGTGTGACTGGGAGCTAGGGCTGGGTTAGAAGGGGCAGTGTGACTGGGTGCTAGGGCTGGGTTAGGAGGGTCAGTGTGACTGGGAGCTAGGGTTTGGTTAGGAGGGTCAGTGTGACTGGGAGCTAGGGCTGGGTTAGAAGGGGCAGTGTGACTGGGTGCTAGGGCTGGGTTAGAAGGGTCAGTGTGACTGGGAGCTAGGGTTGGGTTAGGAGGGTCAGTGTGACTGGGAGCTAGGGCTGAGTTAGGAGGGTCAGTGTGACTGGGAGCTAGGGTTGGGTTAGGTGGGTCAGTGTGACTGGGTTGGGGTAGGAGGGTCAGTGTGACTGGGAGCTAGGGTTGGGTTAGGAGGGTCAGTGTGACTGGGTTGGGCTAGGAGGGTCAGTGTGACTGGGAGCTAGGTTTGGGTTAGGAGGGTCAGTGTGACTGGGAGCTATGGCTGGGTTCGGAGGGTCAGTGTGACTGGGTTGGGTTAGGAGGGTCAGTGTGACTGGGAGCTAGGGCTGGGTTAGAAGGGGCAGTGTGACTGGGTGCTAGGGCTGGGTTAGGAGGGTCAGTGTGACTGTGTTGGGTTAGGAGGGTCAGTGTGACTGGGAGCTAGGGCTGGGTTAGAAGGGGCAGTGTGACTGGGTGCTAGGGCTGGGTTAAGAGGGTCAGTGTGACTGGGAGCTAGGGTTGGGTTAGGAGGGTCAGTGTGACTGGGAGCTAGGGCTGAGTTAGGAGGGTCAGTGTGACTGGGCTTTAGGGTTGGGTTAGGAGGGTCAGTGTGACTGGGAGCTAGGGTTGGGTTAGGAGGGTCAGTGTGACTGGGAGCTAGGGCTGGGTTAGAAGGGGCAGTGTGACTGGGTGCTAGGGCTGGGTTAGGAGGGTCAGTGTGACTGGGAGCTAGGGTTGGGTTAGGAGGGTCAGTGTGACTGGGAGCTAGGGCTGAGTTAGGAGGGTCAGTGTGACTGGGAGCTAGGGTTGGGTTAGGTGGGTCAGTGTGACTGGGTTGGAGTAGGAGGGTCTGTGTGACTGGGAGCTACGGTTGGGTTAGGAGGGTCAGTGTGACTGGGTTGGGTTAGGAGGGTCAGTGTGACTGGGAGCTAGGTTTGGGTTAGGAGGGTCAGTGTGACTGGGAGCTATGGCTGAGTTCGGAGGGTCAGTGTGACTGGGTTGGGTTAGGAGGGTCAGTGTGACTGGGAGCTAGGGCTGGGTTAGAAGGGGCAGTGTGACTGGGTGCTAGGGCTGGGTTAGGACGGTCAGTGTGACTGGGTTGGGTTAGGAGGGTCAGTTTGACTTGGAGCTAGGGTTGGGTTAGGAGGGTCAGTGTGACTGGGAGCTAGGGCTGGGTTAGAAGGGTCAGTGTGACTGGGTTGGGTTAGGAGGGTCAGTGTGACTGGGAGCTAGGGCTGGGTTAGGAGGGTCAGTGTGACTGGGTTGGGTTAGGAGGGTCAGTGTGACTGGGAGCTAGGGCTGAGTTAGGATGGTCAGTGTGACTGGGAGCTAGGGTTGGGTTAGGAGGGTCAGTGTGATTGGGAGCTAGGGTTGGGTTAGGAGGGTCAGTGTGACTGGGTTGGGTTAGGATGGTCAGTGTGACTGGGAGCTAGGGTTGGGTTAGAAGGGTCAGTGTGACTGGGAGCTAGAGCTGGGTTAGGAGGGTCAGTGTGACTGTGTTGGGTTAGGAGGGTCAGTGCGACTGGGAGCTAGGGCTGGGTTAGAAGGGGCAGTGTGACTGGGTGCTAGGGCTGGGTTAGGAGGGTCAGTGTGACTGGGAGCTAGGGTTGGGTTAGGAGGGTCAGTGTGACTGGGAGCTAGGGCTGAGTTAGGAGGGTCAGTGTGACTGGGTTGGGTTAGGAGGGTCAGTGTGACTGGGAGCTAGGGTTGGGTTAGGAGGGTCAGTGTGACTGGGAGCTAGAGCTGGGTTAGGAGGGTCAGTGTGACTTGGTTGGGTTAGGAGGGTCAGTGTGACTGGGAGCTAGGGCTGGGTTAGGAGGGTCAGTGTGACTGGGTTGGGTTAGGAGGGTCAGTGTGACCTGGAGCTAGGGTTGGGTTAGGAAGGTCAGTGTGACTGGGAGCTAGGGCTGGGTTAGGAGGGTCAGTGAACTGGGTTGGGTTAGGTGGGTCAGTGTGACTGGGAGCTATGGCTGGGTTAGGAGGGTCAGTGTGACTGGGTTGGGTTAGGAGGGTCAGTGTGACTGGGAGCTAGGGCTTGGTTAGAAGGGGCAGTGTGACTGGGAGCTAGGGCTGGGTTAGGAGGGGCAGTGTGACTGGGAGCTAGGGCTGGGTTAGGAGGGGCAGTGTGACTGGGAGCTAGGGCTGGGTTATGAGGGGCAGTGTGACTGGGAGCTAGGGCTGGGTTAGGAGGGTCAGTGTGACTGGGAGCTAGGGCTGAGTTAGGAGGGTCAGTGTGACTGGGAGCTAGGGTTGGGTTAGGAGGGTCAGTGTGACTGGGAGCTAGGGTTTGGGTTAGGAGGGTCAGTGTGACTGGGTTGGGTTAGGAGGGTCAGTGTGACTGGGAGCTAGGGTTGGGTTAGAAGGGTCAGTGTGACTGGGAGCTAGAGCTGGGTTAGGAGGGTCAGTGTGATTGTGTTGGGTTAGGAGGGGCAGTGTGACTGGGAGCTAGGGCTGGGTTAGAAGGGTCAGTGTGACTGGGTGCTAGGGCTGGGTTAGGAGGGTCAGTGTGACTGGGAGCTAGGGTTGGGTTAGGAGGGTCAGTGTGACTGGGAGCTAGGGCTGAGTTAGGAGGGTCAGTGTGACTGGGCTTTAGGGTTGGGTTAGGAGGGTCAGTGTGACTGGGAGCTAGAGCTGGGTTAGGAGGGTCAGTGTGACTGGGTTGGGTTAGGAGGGTCAGTGTGACTGGGAGCTAGGGCTGGGTTAGAAGGGGCAGTGTGACTGGGTGCAAGGCCTGGGTTAGGAGGGTCAGTGTGACTGGGAGCTATGTTTGGGTTAGGAAGGTCAGTGTGACTGGGAGCTAGGGCTGGGTTAAAAGGGGCAGTGTGACTGGGTGCTAGGGCTGGGTTAGGAGGGTCAGTGTGACTGGGAGCTAGGGTTGGGTTAGGAGGGTCAGTGTGACTGGGAGCTAGGGCTGAGTTAGGAGGGTCAGTGTGACTGGGAGCTAGGGTTGGGTTAGGTGGGTCAGTGTGACTGGGTTGGGGTAGGAGGGTCTGTGTGACTGGGAGCTACGGTTGGGTTAGGAGGGTCAGTGTGACTGGGTTGGGTTAGGAGGGTCAGTGTGACTGGGAGCTAGGTTTGGGTTAGGAGGGTCAGTGTGACTGGGAGCTATGGCCGGGTTCGGAGGGTCAGTGTGACTGGGTTGGGTTAGGAGGGTCAGTGTGACTGGGAGCTAGGGCTGGGTTAGAAGGGGCAGTGTGACTGGGTGCTAGGGCTGGGTTAGGACGGTCAGTGTGACTGGGTTGGGTTAGGAGGGTCAGTTTGACTTGGAGCTAGGGTTGGGTTAGGAGGGTCAGTGTGACTGGGAGCTAGGGCTGGGTTAGAAGGGTCAGTGTGACTGGGTTGGGTTAGGAGGGTCAGTGTGACTGGGATCTAGGGCTGGGTTAGGAGGGTCAGTGTGACTGGGTTGGGTTAGGAGGGTCAGTGTGACTGGGAGCTAGGGCTTGGTTAGAAGGGGCAGTGTGACTGGGAGCTAGGGCTGGGTTAGGAGGAGCAGTGTGACTGGGAGCTAGGGCTGGGTTAGGATGGTCAGTGTGACTGGGTTGGGTTAGGAGGGTCAGTTTGACTTGGAGCTAGGGTTGGGTTAGGAGGGTCAGTGTGACTGGGAGCTAGGGCTGGGTTAGAAGGGTCAGTGTGACTGGGTTGGGTTAGGAGGGTCAGTGTGACTGGGAGCTAGGGCTGGGTTAGGAGGGTCAGTGTGACTGGGTTGGGTTAGGAGGGTCAGTGTGACTGGGAGCTAGGGCTGAGTTAGGAGGGTCAGTGTGACTGGGAGCTAGGGTTGGGTTAGGAGGGTCAGTGTGATTGGGAGCTAGGGTTGGGTTAGGAGGGTCAGTGTGACTGGGTTGGGTTAGGAGGGTCAGTGTGACTGGGAGCTAGGGTTGGGTTAGAAGGGTCAGTGTGACTGGGAGCTAGAGCTGGGTTAGGAGGGTCAGTGTGACTGTGTTGGGTTAGGAGGGTCAGTGCGACTGGGAGCTAGGGCTGGGTTAGAAGGGGCAGTGTGACTGGGTGCTAGGGCTGGGTTAGGAGGGTCAGTGTGACTGGGAGCTAGGGTTGGGTTAGGAGGGTCAGTGTGACTGGGAGCTAGGGCTGAGTTAGGAGGGTCAGTGTGACTGGGAGCTAGGGTTGGGTTAGGAGGGTCAGTGTGACTGGGAGCTAAAGTTGGGTTAGGAGGGTCAGTGTGACTGGGTTGGGTTAGGAGGGTCAGTGTGACTGGGAGCTAGGGTTGGGTTAGGAGGGTCAGTGTGACTGGGAGCTAGAGCTGGGTTAGGAGGGTCAGTGTGACTGGGTTGGGTTAGGAGGGTCAGTGTGACTGGGAGCTAGGGCTGGGTTAGGAGGGTCAGTGTGACTGGGTTGGGTTAGGAGGGTCAGTGTGACTTGGAGCTAGGGTTGGGTTAGGAAGGTCAGTGTGACTGGGAGCTAGGGCTGGGTTAGGAGGGTCAGTGATCTGGGTTGGGTTAGGTGGGTCAGTGTGACTAGGAGCTATGGCTGGGTTAGGAGGGTCAGTGTGACTGGGTTGGGTTAGGAGGGTCAGTGTGACTGGGAGCTAGGGCTTGGTTAGAAGGGGCAGTGTGACTGGGAGCTAGGGCTGGGTTAGGAGGGGCAGTGTGACTGGGAGCTAGGGCTGGGTTAGGAGGGGCAGTGTGACTGGGAGCTAGGGCTGGGTTATGAGGGGCAGTGTGACTGGGAGCTAGGGCTGGGTTAGGAGGGTCAGTGTGACTGGGAGCTAGGGCTGAGTTAGGAGGGTCAGTGTGACTTGGAGCTAGGGTTGGGTTAGGAGGGTCAGTGTGACTGGGAGCTAGGGTTGGGTTAGGAGGGTCAGTGTGACTGGGTTGGGTTAGGAGGGTCAGTGTGACTGGGAGCTAGAGCTGGGTTAGGAGGGTCAGTGTGATTGTGTTGGGTTAGGAGGGTCAGTGTGACTGGGAGCTAGGGCTGGGTTAGAAGGGTCAGTGTGACTGGGTGCTAGGGCTGGGTTAGGAGGGTCAGTGTGACTGGGAGCTAGGGTTGGGTTAGGAGGGTCAGTGTGACTGGGAGCTAGGGCTGAGTTAGGAGGGTCAGTGTGACTGGGCTTTAGGGTTGGGTTAGGAGGGTCAGTGTGACTGGGAGCTAGAGCTGGGTTAGGAGGGTCAGTGTGACTGGGTTGGGTTAGGAGGGTCAGTGTGACTGGGAGCTAGGGCTGGGTTAGAAGGGGCAGTGTGACTGGGTGCTAGGCCTGGGTTAGGAGGGTCAGTGTGACTGGGAGCTAGGTTTGGGTTAGGAAGGTCAGTGTGACTGGGAGCTAGGGCTGGGTTAAAAGGGGCAGTGTGACTGGGTGCTAGGGCTGGGTTAGGAGGGTCAGTGTGACTGGGAGCTAGGGTTGGGTTAGGAGGGTCAGTGTGACTGGGAGCTAGGGCTGAGTTAGGAGGGTCAGTGTGACTGGGAGCTAGGGTTGGGTTAGGTGGGTCAGTGTGACTGGGTTTGGGTAGGAGGGTCTGTGTGACTGGGAGCTACGGTTGGGTTAGGAGGGTCAGTGTGACTGGGTTGGGTTAGGAGGGTCAGTGTGACTGGGAGCTAGGTTTGGGTTAGGAGGGTCAGTGTGACTGGGAGCTATGGCTGGGTTCGGAGGGTCAGTGTGACTGGGTTGGGTTAGGAGGGTCAGTGTGACTGGGAGCTAGGTTTGGGTTAGGAGGGTCAGTGTGACTGGGAGCTATGGCTGGGTTCGGAGGGTCAGTGTGACTGAGTTGGGTTAGGAGGGTCAGTGTGACTGGGAGCTAGGGCTGGGTTAGAAGGGGCAGTGTGACTGGGTGCTAGGGCTGGGTTAGGACGGTCAGTGTGACTGGGTTGGGTTAGGAGGGTCAGTTTGACTTGGAGCTAGGGTTGGGTTAGGAGGGTCAGTGTGACTGGGAGCTAGGGCTGGGTTAGAAGGGTCAGTGTGACTGGGTTGGGTTAGGAGGGTCAGTGTGACTGGGAGCTAGGGCTGGGTTAGGAGGGTCAGTGTGACTGGGTTGGGTTAGGAGGGTCAGTGTGACTGGGAGCTAGGGCTTGGTTAGAAGGGGCAGTGTGACTGGGAGCTAGGGCTGGGTTAGGAGGAGCAGTGTGACTGGGAGCTAGGGCTGGGTTAGGAGGGGCAGTGTGACTGGGAGATAGGGCTGGGTTATGAGGGGCAGTGTGACTGGGAGCTAGGGCTGGGTTAGGAGGGTCAGTGTGACTGGGAGCTAGGGCTGAGTTAGGAGGGTCAGTGTGACTGTAGCTAGGGTTGGGTTAGGAGGGTCAGTGTGACTGGGAGCTAGGGTTGGGTTAGGAGGGTCAGTGTGACTGGGTTGGGTTAGGAGGGTCAGTGTGACTGGGAGCTAGTGTTGGGTTAGGAGGGTCAGTGTGACTGGGAGCTAGAGCTGGGTTAGGAGGGTCAGTGTGACTGGGTTGGGTTAGGAGGGTCAGTGTGACTGGGAGCTAGGGCTGGGTTAGAAGAGGCAGTGTGACTGGGTGCTAGGGCTGGGTTAGGAGGGTCAGTGTGACTGGGAGCTAGGGTTGGGTTAGGAGGGTCAGTGTGACTGGGAGCTAGGGCTGAGTTAGGAGGGTCAGTGTGACTGGGAGCTAGGGTTGGGTTAGGAGGGTCAGTGTGACTGGGTTGGGTTAGGAGGGGCAGTGTGACTGGGAGCTAGGGTTGGGTTAGGAGGGTCTGTGTGCCTGGGAGCTAGGGTTGGGTTAGGAGGGTCAGTGTGACTGGGTTGGGTTAGTAGGGTCAATGTGACTGGGAGCTAGGGTTGGGTTAGGAGGGTCAGTGTGACTGGGAGCTATGGCTGGGTTAGGAGGGTCAGTGTGACTGGGTTGGGTTAGGAGGGTCAGTGTGACTGAGAGCTAGGGCTGGGTTCGAAGGGGCAGTGTGACTGGGTGCTAGGGCTGGGTTAGAAGGGGCAGTGTGACTGGGAGCTAGGGCTGGGTTAGGAGGGTCAGTGTGACTGGGAGCTAGGGCTGGGTTAGGAGGGGCAGTGTGACTGGGAGCTAGGGCTGGGTTAGGAGGGGCAGTGTGACTGGGAGCTAGGGCTGGGTTAGGAGGGTCAGTGTGACTGGGAGCTAGGGCTGAGTTAGGAGGGTCAGTGTGACTGGGAGCTAGGGTTGGGTTAGGAGGGTCAGATTGACTGGGAGCTAGGGTTGGGTTAGGAGTGTCAGTGTGACTGGGTTGGGTTAGGAGGGTCAGTGTGACTGGGAGCTAGGGCTGAGTTAGGAGGGTCAGTGTGACTGGGAGCTAGGGTTGGGTTAGGAGGGTCAGTGTGACTGGTTGCTAGGGTTGGGTTAGGAGGGTCAGTGTGACTGGGTTGGGTTAGGAGGGTCAGTGTGACTGGGAGCTAGGGTTGGGTTAGGAGGGTCAGTGTGACTGGGAGCTAGAGCTGGGCTAGGAGGGTCAGTGTAACTGGGTTGGGTTAGGAGGGTCAGTGTGACTGGGAGCTAGGGCTGGGTTAGGAGGGTCAGTGTGACTGGGAGCTAGGGCTGGGTTAGGAGGGGCAGTGTGACTGGGAGCTAGGGCTGGGTTAGGAGGGGCAGTGTGACTGGGAGCTAGGGCTGGGTTAGGAGGGTCAGTGTGACTGGGAGCTAGGGCTGAGTTAGGAGGGTCAGTGTGACTGGGAGCTCGGGTTGGGTTAGGAGGGTCAGTGTGACTGGGAGCTAGGGTTGGGTTAGGAGGGTCAGTGTGACTCGGTTGGGTTAGGAGGGTCAGTGTGACTGGGAGCTAGGGTTGGGTTAGGAGGGTCAGTGTGACTGGGAGCTAGAGCTGGGTTAGGAGGGTCAGTGTAACTGGGAGCTAGTGCTGAGTTAGGAGGGTCAGTGTGACTGGGAGCTAGGGTTGGGTTAGGAGGGTCAGTGTGACTGGGAGCTAGGGTTGGGTTAGTAGGGTCAGTGTGACTGGGTTGGGTTAGGAGGGTCAGTGTGACTGGGAGCTAGGGTTGGGTTAGGATGGTCTGTGTGACAGGGAGCTAGGGTTGGGTTAGGAGGGTCAGTGTGACTTGGTTGGGTTAGGAGGGTCAGTGTGACTGGGAGCTAGTGTTGGGTTAGGAGGGTCAGTGTGACTGGGAGCTATGGCTGGGTTAGGAGGGTCAGTGTGACTGGGAGCTAGGGCTGGGTTAGAAGGGGCAGTGTGACTGGGTGCTAGGGCTAGGTAAGGAGGGTCAGTGTGACTGGGTTGGGTTAGGAGGGTCAGTGTGACTGGGAGCTAGGGTTGGGTTAGGAGGGTCAGTGTGACTGGGAGCTAGGGTTGGGTTAGGAGGGTCAGTGTGACTGGGAGCTAGGGCTGGGTTAGGAGGGTCAGTGTGACTGGGTTGGGTTAGGAGGGTCAGTGTGACTGGGAGCTAGGGCTGGGTTAGGAGGGGGCTCATGTCCGGATCTATTGTTTTCCTCCTTGTCTACTCATATTTCTCCAATGGAGATTGACAGCAGGTGTGGTTTTGTTCACTGTGTCAAACACTGTGTCTCATCCTCGCTGGTCAAATCTTAGCCCAGGGCCATGGCTTTTATATGAAGCTGATTTGTCCTGTCTTCCATCCATTAAGTGTGTTATGCAAATGAAATTCAGACAGACTGGCAAGTATGGTCATTTTCTTTACGCTGTTGTCTCCCTTGTGTCCTTGTTGATAGTATATAAACTGAATGGTCAAAAAGGTTGTGTGACAACAGCCTTTTAGTCATTCTATCAACCCTCTCTAGTTACTCTTTGCAGCTGGAGCATAGCCATATTTTCTGTGCATAGCATTCCCAGGGCTGACACTTAAGATGCTACAATCTTGACTTTAACAAAAGGAGGCATGTTCATTCGCATTGTGTATATCAATCCAATATTTTGCATACTCAGGTCTTCAACTGAAAATACATTCTGTGAATTTCAATAATTTCTTCTAAAAATGTTTTTGAAGAACATCTCTCTCTTGGCACTCTAAATATTTTAGTTTCTATTCAAACAGTGTCTGTTCGCCTGAGAAGAAATCCTATCTGTGATCCGTCTGTGTACTCTGTTGTAATGGCTGTTCACATTGTCATTGTAATGTTCACAGTTGAATATTGTATCACAGGTGCTACTCAGTGTTAAAAGCATCCCAGTCTAAATTGAATCTGGGTCACTTTCCAGCACCGGTCCATCACACCGCTACATCTCTTTGCCTCTGGAAAGCCAGGCACATTGTTAAGTATTTATGAAAAAAGTGTCCCTGTAGGGGTGGTGTTTGTCAAACGAAATCACATACATCCAATCGGAAAGGTAGGAATGAATCTTTTAAATCCCTTCTGGATGTATAGGATGCAAACATACAGTGGGGAAAAAAAGTATTTAGTCAGCCACCAATTGTGCAAGTTCTCCCACTTAAAAAGATGAGAGAGGCCTGTAATTTTCATCATAGGTACACGTCAACTATGACAGACAAAATTAGAAAAAAATATCCTGAAAATCACATTGTAGGATTTTTAATGAATTTATTTGCAAATTATGGTGGAAAATAAGTATTTGGTCAATAACAAAAGTTTCTCAATACTTTGTTATATACCCTTTGTTGGCAATGACACAGGTCAAACGTTTTCTGTAAGTCTTCACAAGGTTTTCACACACTGTTGCTGGTATTTTGGCCCATTCCTCCATGCAGATCTCCTCTAGAGCAGTGATGTTTTGGGGCTGTCGCTGGGCAACATGGACTTTCAACTCTCTCCAAAGATTTTCTATGGGGTTGAGATCTGGAGACTGGCTAGGCCACTCCAGGACCTTGAAATGCTTCTTACGAAGCCACTCCTTCGTTGCCCGGGCGGTGTGTTTGGGATCATTGTCATGCTGAAAGACCCAGCCACGTTTCATCTTCAATGCCCTTGCTGATGGAAGGAGGTTTTCACTCAAAATCTCACGATACATGGCCCCATTCATTCTTTCCTTTACACGGATCAGTCGTCCTGGTCCCTTTGCAGAAAAAACAGCCCCAAAGCATGATGTTTCCACCCCCCATGCTTCACAGTAGGTATGGTGTTCTTTGGATGCAACTCAGCATTCTTTGTCCTCCAAACACGACGAGTTGAGTTTTTACCAAAAAGTTATATTTTGGTTTCATCTGACCATATGACATTCTCCCAATCCTCTTCTGGATCATCCAAATGCACTCTAGCAAACTTCAGACGGGCCTGGACATGTACTGGCTTAAGCAGGGGGACACGTCTGGCACTGCAGGATTTGAGTCCCTGGTGGCATAGTGTGTTACTGATGGTAGGCTTTGTTACTTTGGTCCCAGCTCTCTGCAGGTCATTCACTAGGTCCCCCGTGTGGTTCTGGGATTTTTGCTCACCGTTCTTGTGATCATTTTGACCCCACGGGGTGAGATCTTGCGTGGAGCCCCAGATCGAGGGAGATTATCAGTGGTCTTGTATGTCTTCCATTTCCTAATAATTGCTCCCACAGTTGATTTCTTCAAACCAAGCTGCTTATCTATTGCAGATTCAGTCTTCCCAGCCTGGTGCAGGTCTACAATTTTGTTTCTGGTGTCCTTTGACAGCTCTTTGGTCTTGGCCATAGTGGAGTTTGGAGTGTGACTGTTTGAGGTTGTGGACAGGTGTCTTTTATACTGATAACAAGTTCAAACAGGTGCCATTAATACAGGTAACGAGTGGAGGACAGAGGTGCCTCTTAAAGAAGAAGTTACAGGTCTGTGAGAGCCAGACATCTTGCTTGTTTGTAGGTGACCAAATACTTATTTTCCACCATAATTTGCAAATAAATTCATAAAAAATCCTACAATGTGATTTTCTGGATTTTGTTTTCTCAATTTGTCTGTCATAGTTGACGTGTACCTATGATGAAAATTACAGGCCTCTCTCATCTTTTTAAGTGGGAGAACTTGCACAATTGATGGCTGACTAAATACTTTTTTCCCCCACTGTATAGCCCCATACTGGAAATAGAGTCCTGACGCAGACTCAAAGTGGCTGAGCACTGAGCAGAAAAATGGGGCTATAGTGGTTTGTTAAACATACTTCAAGATCATGCTAGCTGTGGACATTCTCTGCATTGTGTCATTTTTGGTTTTCCTTAAATAACCCTTGAATGTTGACGACAAATGTTGAAATAAACAAATATACACTCCCAAGAAAAACAAGAATGTTTAAAACATGCCTTTGAACAAAATAATGATGAGCTCTAGGAAGGTACAAAAGCTATAAAAAAAAAAAAAAAAAAAAGATTTGAACTGGTAATGTATTTAGTTAAGGTGGTTACAGTCCCTAAAGCAATACGCTCTTTCTGGGGTTTGATAACCATGCGCAAAGCATTTTTCCTGAATGCCTTTGCCATAATCACAGGAAAATAAATCAGGTGTAAAAATCCATCCCCAAACCTCTTGATGTATTAAATAAAAACCTCTCAGAGCTCGATTTGAACTGTAAAACGTCAATCGTCTTCCTTATTTCCAGTGAGTGGGCTTTTTCACAAACCACAAACGGCTTTTGGCTGGCTCTGTTGTCCCACGTGGCGGTTTTATTTGGATGTCAAGAAAAAATTATTCTCAGCCAAATGAAATGCCATTGATAACACACAGACAAGCTTCTGCGCTGTGTGAGAACGCCAATGCGATCCAAATTCTCACTCATTTATGGCAGGGATTTGGTCTACCATGGGAAAGCACTGTAGGTGGATCCACACATTTTTTTCTATCAATTATTTTCTATGCTAGTGTCTTGCTGAGATTTCAATAAGCCTAAAGATTACTTCCGGGCCTTTAAATGCAAATTTGGAGGAGTGCGTAAAGCTCCTCCTGTAAACCTCAGCCTTATCATTTGCCTCCCAGATTAGTGTCTGTCTGGGATGGAATATTGGCTACAGCCCCCCCCCAATAAGCTGCTGGCCAGGGGCCACTCCACAGAGACAGAGAGATGGGCGTATGGAAGCCCACCATGGATATCTATGCCAAGGTCAGTGTCAGTGGTGGCTGATGTGTTCACAATAAGTAGCAGCCATCAAAATACTTGCATCTGTGGGTTTGTGTATGTGCGTGTGTGCAGTGGCGATTTTAGCATGTCAATCTTGGTGGGGCAAACAAACAAAAAAATTGGGGATCACATGCCAGCAAAGCCACTACACTACACAACACAACACTAAACAATACATTAATTGCACTATAACGGTGACAAACGGTGCCCACAAACTGTTAGGGCCTACATAAGGCTGTCCCAACAGCAGTCCCAACACCTTACCACTGCTACACCTGGCTATCAGCGGAGCCTTGTCTGGTAGTGAAACAGTTCATTCAGCCTCATTTACTGCCTTTTAAATAAACATAACTGATATGGCTGACTTGCTTAAACAAATGTGGTTTCTACTGACAATTGAGATGTACAAACTATGGCATAAGGGGACGACGAGCGGATAAGAGGTAATCCGTAATTTCGATTAAGACATTAATGAGCGAACTAGGATGGACCTAGTCAATATAACTATTTGTTCAGCACTTTTGAAATGTACAGCGACAGAATTCAGAACATTGGCCATTCTTACAGTATTCTCCCTGTACACCAAGTCAGAACCGTAGGATAAATAAAGGGGGCATATAAGCAGACAATAAAAGCTCTTACAATATTCGATGATTACATTTCTCTAAAACAGGTTATAGGCTACATGTGCACCACCAAGTCAGAACAGTAGGCGAAATTAAAATAGACCAAATTATTAGGGTGTGGCACATGAGCTGCTAACAGCTTAATACACAACATGCACTTAGTATTACTTTCTTAGCTACAGTATATATATATCTCCCTGCCATATCACATCATTTATGCAGTAGCATACAATACATTTTTGGACTCACCTTTTTGTGCTGTGATCACTTGAACAGGAAGGTGGCGCGGCGGTCCTTCGTGGGCAAATTTTGTCATCAAAGTCTGGCATTGTCTGGATTTATGGTGCTTTCAAGACAACCAGGAACTTGGGGAAAAAAACAGGTTAAATCATGACGTCAGTGATCTTCAGGTCGTAGCTCTAGAATGAGGCCCAAGTTCCTGACTTACAATTCCGAGTTGGATGACCGTTCAAAACGTATTTTCCCAGTCGGAGCTCGTTTTTTGCTGAGTTCCCAGTTGTCTTGAACTCACTGAAGTCAGATTTCCCAGTTCTGAATTAACATTTGTTTTGAGCACGGCAGAACTCATGCTGAATTGATGGCATGGCCAATGTTGAATGTTTATCATTTTAAGCTTGGAAAAGAGAACCTTAAACCGGGAATTGGGACTACACACCTGCTCCACTGAATAGCAGGCTAGTGATTGCTTTGCAATACTTGCAGTTAGCCACTGATTCCTTCCAAGCCACTCATTGTTGAATTTGTGATTTCTAACTTGTTGTGCAATTTCCAATGGCCGATAAGGACCGATATGTTTTATCTATAATTTCTCTTCATCATTTCTCTTCATATGACAAGGATTAAAAAGGATTTGACAGTAGATTGTCGACTTGATTCATTATAATGACCGCTAGCTAAGATTTTGAAAATATGATGTTGACATGATCAGTCCAATCAAAGCTACTGTAGATATAACGTGATTTGACGTCATTTTATCTGTGGCCGATGACCTTGAGCCTTCTTGGATGGGCACTTCTAATGTAACTCTATGGCAGAACCCAAGGGGCTTGAATTTTCGAGCTCTACCCTTAGATTTGGCAGTGACTAGTGTCCCCATGAGTGACAGAACACTGAGCCAATCACGGCGCAACTAGATAACATTACCAACCCCTACGCTCCGTATTTTCCGCTGGCTGCCCCACCACCACAGAAAGCACTGAGCTAGGCTGAAACACCTGCATTTTGGAGCTGCCTTACTCAAGAAAGCAAAAAAGAGACCATGTTTGTATGGAGGCTTTATTAATGATTTTGTATATATATTTTTTACATTGTTTGCAAACAAATAACATGCAAAAAAGGAATCCCCCCCCAAAAAAGGTAGATTTTTTTGCTTAAATGTGGGGTTGAGCCCCACCTGCCCTGAGTGAGGGGGGGGGGTGCTGGTGCGGTGCACATGCGTGTGTAAGTGCTTGTATGTATGTGTATCAAATATCAGGATCTAACAAGGGATCCTGCATTCCATCAACAGGGCAAAGAGCCAACACTATCAAGATATTAACTTATTGATAATCAGATGAATAATAGCCTACTAAAGCTTAACGTCCTTATATCCTGTGGAATATACAATCCTATACAGCGTCAGTGGTTTACACTCGGTGTGAACCTTTCTGCGATAACAGATGTTTGAATCAGCTTTGAAATATTGGCTCTGATGGATATCCAAGCCCTTTAAGAATAGTATTTATGGATCCAACATAAAAGGGTCCTTCCTGGCTTGTGGAAACATTTGTATTTGATTGGCACCACTTCATTACTTTATGATTTAAAAAGGCCTGTGTTATGGGCATGTGCCTGAGCCAAACAACCTACGACCCTGCTGAATCAATGTGTTGAACAGGCCCACGCTCCAGCCTACACAGCTTCTGTTACATTATAGATACAGATAACTAATAGTATATACACTGAGTGTACAAACATTAAGAACACCTTCCTAATATTGAGTTGCACCCCCCTTTTGCCCTCAGAACAGCCTCAATTCATTGGGGCATGGACTCTACAAGGTGTCGAAAGCATTCCACAGGGATGCTGGCCCATGTTGACTCCAATGCTTCCCACAGTTGTGTCAAGTTGGCTGGATGTCCTTTGGGTGGTGGACTATTCTTGATACACACGGGACACTGTTGAGCGTGAAAAACCCAGCAGCGTTGCAGTTCTTGGCACACTCTAACCGGTGTGCCTGGCACCTACTACCATACCCCGTTCAAAGGCACTTAAATATTTTGTCTTGCCCATTCACCCTCTGAATGGCACACATACACAATCCATGTCTCAATTGTCTTAAGGCTTGAAAATCCTTCTGTAACCTGTCTCCTCCCCTTCATCTACACTGATTGAAGTGGATTTAACAGGTGACATCAATAAGGGATCATAGCTTTCACCTGGATTCACCTGGTCAGTTTATGTAATGGAAAGAGCTGTATATTCTGAAGCCGTTATGTGTCTAGCTATATCTACAGCAACAAAACGTTTTGCAGCAGAGAACAAAATGTAGCTTTTCTTACATTTGTATTTTACATTTTAGTAATTTAGCAGAAACTCTTATCCAGAGAGACTTTTCTTATCGGTCAAGTCCAGGTCAAGTCCTGTTTCAGTCCATGTTCTTCCGTTTGATGCGTAGGTGTAATGAACATGACTCTAGTTTGATCATTCATTCTTAGATTATTCAACCATAACCTACACATACATACTAAATGTTAGTCTATGTAGCACACTCACACCAGCTTTCAACAAGACTATACTGTGACTTGCACTATGTTCCATTTGTAGAAGCAACCACCTCTCTCTCTCTCTCTCTCTCTCTCTCTCTCTCTCTCTCTCTCTCTCTCTCTCTCTCTCTCTCTCTCTCTCTCTCTCTCTCTCTCTCTCTCTCTCTCTCTCTCTCTCTCTCTCTCTCTCTCTCTCTCTCTCTTTCTCTCTCTCTAATTTTGTCCAGAAATAGACATGTTGTCATCAAGAGGACAGTCATCATTGAATAAAGACCCATTGACCAACGTCACAGTTACCTGTGGGCTGTGACAGTGACAGTCCCCTTGTATTCATGTTTCACTAATGACCACTGTTCTCCCTTGGTGATCAGAGTGGTCCGTAATTACAGTAATTCATTAATTATTCTGCTGAAACAGAATGATATACCCAAAACAGCCACTGCAGTAATGTGGTCATAGCCTGAGTTAGGATGAATCAACTCATTAGGATCTGGTGTGAATCAACTCATTAGGATCTGGTGTGAATCAACTCATTAGGGTCTGGTGTGAATCAACTCATTAGGATATGATATGAATCAACTCAGTATCTGCTGTGAATCAACTCATTAGGATATGATGTGAATCAACTCATTAGGATGTGATGTGAATCAACTCAGTATCTGCTGTGAATCAACTCATTAGGATCCGATGTGAATCAACTCATTAGGGTCTGCTGTGAATCAACTCAATAGGATCTGATCCCCTGCGTTACCTCCCTATGTAGATTATGTCCATATTTATGATTTAATAAGGCATTTTAGAGAAGGGCTGTCTATGGGATTTGCTTAGTAATGGCTTGTCTCTGGACTGGTACGGTTTGACTAAGTACCTCTTCAGGGCCGTGGCAGAGGACAGAGCATTTATCTGGCCAGAGATTGAGATATCACACTTTGTGTGTGCTACACATTGCACACACGGATGCGCACATACTCACACACAATCACACACACACACACACGCATACACACACACACATACACGCACGTGGGCACGCATGTGGGCACATACAGTATAAACATGTACACGTATCTGCCCTCCTGAAGGTCTGTGTGTTGAAAGTTGATTGGCTGTCATTACTCTATAGAGGACCTCTTTGAGCATAGGGTAATAACATATTCATGACCTCAACGGACTGGTGTGACACTAGTATGACTAGAAAATAGCATCTACCCTTCTGCTGTAGCACTAACAGATCTGCAATGTTCAAAGTCTGTCATCTTTTCTTTAAAGTCGATTGACACACCCGTTCATCACATGGTGACATCATTTTCAATATCTCCCTGTGTGTTTATGCTAGAGACTTACTGTTTCTTGTTGCCATGGCTGCAGCTCAATGCCCTCTTTTCGCCAATATAAAGTCTGCGCCTTTTCCAAGACATGGGGCTTGTGAAAGCGATCTTTTTCTACACATGAGAGGATCCGGACAAGAAAATCATCACAAAATCATCTGTAAAACGTGAACCGTATCGAACAATATCGAAAGGGGAGACTCTCGCGAGCACCAATGTGTCGGTTGTTCTGCTCTACGATGCACACAAGCTTCAGGGGAGTCATCTGAAGGTAACCCAATACAGGACTGTAAAATGGGCAAAAGGTGTATAGGGGGTCAAATGTGCCACAAATAACGTGACCAAATCAAACATCTCTCAGATATAGGACAGACACTTCAAAACCTTATTACTTATGATTAATTTTTTGACTGTCTGTTTTGTGTTATTCAATACGTTTCAATGGGCTATAGCAGTAAAGGCCAAATTCAATGTTTCATCAAATATTTTTTTTATGTTTATTTATACCTACAGGGGTACTAACATTCAAAATCTAATGGCAAAATGATACATTTTATGACCATCTTAAAACAATTCCATATATTAGCTTAGTAGATATTACAAACAAAATTCCCTGGCTGTGACCAATGTGGCTGGCATGAAAAAAAGAGGCTACACTGCTGCTGCGACCCTGTGCAGATGAAGACATCACGACTCCAAGATGAGTTCTAAGGGCAGTGCAACATCACAGACATGCCTTCCTATGTCTTCCTGCCCTGTTTGTTGGCCCAGCTGTCTAATCTAAGACAGTCTCTGAGGTTAGGGGGGTTTGGCAATCCTGAGTCGTCTTCTGAGGATGATGACATCACTCTCTGAAGATTCCGGCACCGCACCGCCAGTGTGTGTGAAGCTGCGTGCTCGGCATGTGATCACAATTACCTCGGATCCGCTGGGATAGCAGTGGGCTGGAAATACTCATTTGAACCTATGTTACGTAAGGCTACAAGAAAGGCAATGGTAGCACTGCTTCAAAGCTAAGTCAAGATGTTGGCCAGGAATAAGCACGGGTACTGGTATATTTCATCTGATGCTGTTGAAGGCTGTTTGTTAATGACTACGTTGCTAGCTATGTGTTTTAGCACTGTGCAGTAATGGGAATGTCAAATGTGTGTATGTCTACATAACCTCAGTGTGTGTCATTCCAATAACTTCAGCCATTTCACAATACACAGTGGACATACACACACATAAACACACATACACACATTATTCGGAGTAAAGAAAGGCCTCATCAAACCCAGTTATTCTTCGGCTAATGTTGGGACTCATCAACAGCCGTGCAGATTTCATTGGACAGCACCCTTATAAACATTTTACAAGGGGTTTGCATTGTTCTCAAATTACCATATGGGGTCTGAATGTACCAATGATTTAGGCTTCGGTCAGAAGCTTCTGCAGCACCATGTTGCCTCCCCTTGTAAAAGTCAGCCTGCCTTGCCTGACTAACTCCCTCTCCCCCACCCCCTCCTCAAACCCCGAGGTTGGCTTGTGTTAAGTATGAGGTGCAATGTCTCAACTCCCTAAATAAAGGAGACGAAGCCAGCGTACGCCGCGGGGGGCTCATAAAAGAACCTTGCAGGATATTGAAATAATGACTGTCGCTTGCAAAAACAGGATAAACCGCTCAAATCATTTCCTCATGCATTTTCTCTGGCTACAATAAAATCTTCCCAGAACACTCAAGAGTTGTCTGTGCTGACTTAATCTAATATGAAAGGGCAATGGGAGAAACAATGCGTCCAACAAGCCGGGTACCCAATATTAATCTGTTCTTTTTTCTTGTGTCCTGTCTGTAACAGTCAGGAAGAGGGCAAAGCCCAGTGAATTAATGGTTAGAAGATTTATTTGTTTGGTCTGTAAAACAGTAAGAGCTCTGTCAGGGCCTAGCAGGCCCCCTGGCCCGAGGGTACAATCAAATGTTGCCAGTAAATCAATAGAGCTGGAAGAGGTTTTTATAACGGAGTTTAACACCTAGCTCTAAGTGCTCCTGGTGGCAGGTCATTTGTTCATTAGAGTGACTTATCACAATAAACAATGGCAACTCTGATTGGGCTACCCCGGTGTGATGACAAAAACATTTACCTAAATCTCAGGTGGGCATGGGAGGGCCAATAAGGCGGAGCCTGGGCGGCAGGCAGGCAGGGGAGCTAGCTGAAGATTAATACTGTAATGATCTACTGTACAGGACTGAGACACTGTGGTAACAGCATGTGGGCTCAACACTGTCAAGCTTTTCCCAATGCCTCCCTCCACACCGTCCCTATTGGAGGTCTACATCAGGATGGAGCATGTTATTGTTCCAATGTGTAAGTCGCTCTGGATAAGAGCGTCTGCTAAATGACTTAAATGTAAATAAATGTAAATGTTATGTTATAAGGCTTTTCAGAAGCTGCTGCTTGTAAATGTCACATTCTAAAGAGTACATGAGGTCTGTCACTTTTCTAGAATGCAGCGATGAAGTTTGAGAGACTAATGTTAAGATACAAATGTATTACTGTTCATCGCAGTCTGTCTTGTTTAGGTTTCTGAACACACGAAATCACTATACTGTAATCAAACCTTCTGAAGAAACTTTAAATAGCAGTGTAAAAGTACCATTATTGACAGAGCCAAGATATTTACAGTATTTGTCTAGGGATCCATAATTTCATTCAATCGCCAAGACAATGAGAGAGCATTGGGGATATTTTCTCAGCTCTTGATATATTGCTTCTATTATACAGTGGTTTGCCAGTGTGCTCTGTACACAATCTGCACATGCAGTTTGTACTGTAGGTCCCTGGGCTAAATCCAGGGGAGAATTTGATGGTAAGACTTGAGGACAGCGCAATCCATCAAAGTGCAGTGGTGGCTAAGTGACCACATAGGCATATGTTACCAAAGCAAAGTGAGAGTGAGTTAAAATACATATTATCTGTATTATACAGTATACCCTGAGGTAAAGGCTGCAGATCTTCTGCTTGGGGAACTGTCCATGTCCCTAAAGTTTGCAGACTGGAGTTTTCCAAAAGAAACACATGAAGAAATACATGTGATTGGTTAAGTTTAGGGTAAAGTGTTGGGGTAAGTTTATAGTACCAAAAAGTGTGTGCCTACTACTATGATCTTAGCTATTTCACTTCATTTTTTTGTTTTGTTTAATTCATCACCTCACAGGAATAGAGTAGCAGCTGGAGTTTGTAATTATACACTGCCCTTCAATACCTCCACACTCTCTTCTCTACTGTAGCCAACTACTGCATAATTTACACGTCTATTAGCTAATCAATTACAGTGAAATTACGGCGTTACATAATGAGCTTTCATCATATTATAAAGTGAGTCATCAAACGAACCAACAAACAAACAAACAAACGATCAGGGTAAAGATAAAAAAATGAGTGAGCAAAAATTGAAAGGCACAAGGTTTTTAATGTGTGCTGTTAATGCACCCCAGACGGCTGCCATTGCTACAGACTGATCAGACTGAGAAGGAAGGCATTATCCCGAGCATTATCCCGAGCATTATCCCGAGCATTATCTCTGAGCTTATTGCTTGTGTTTGTTTAACTATAATTCAAATGTTCTGCTAACTGTCTCATGATTCATTATTGTGCTTAATAAAAATACTGTAGCCCTCCGTCGTAGCCCTCGTCTCTCCATAAGCCCTTTAAAGATGCATTTATGCAGATTTCTCTGTGAGGAAATTTGACAGGGAAGATTATAACCGAATGCATTATGCATGATATGAGTTACCTTTTAATGGAAACAAGCGAAACAATTCCAGAGGTCGAGGGGCAAAGTTATTGACCAGCGACTGGAGTGATTTAACAGCACAACTAAGCCTACACGACCTCTCAGTGGGAATGTATTAGTCATAGCAGGCTGATATTCTGGTCTGGAATGTTGAATGTTATTTGAGACACAAAACAGATACAGAGACAGTATGCTAACACATTGAGACATTGTTCATTCTAGTAGGAGCCTACTCTATGGGACTCTTCTTACCTTGTCATGTCCCTGTGTTATCTGGTGCCCTGTTCTCTCTCAGATAATATAATGATATATGCCATTTAGCAGACGCTTTTATCCAAAGCGACTTACAGTCATGCGTGCATACATTTTACGTATGGGTGGTCCCTGGACTCACTATCCTGGAGTTGCAAGCGCCATGCTCTACCAACTGAGCTACAGAGGACCAGAATCTATAGTCAGTGTGAGTGAAGGCCAATGACATCACCTTCCACCGGCAGCGTCTCTTGACCATGTCAGTAACCCCACTATCCCCTCTCCTCCAGCCCCTCTCCACCAGCCCCTCCCACAACCCCCCTCTCCTGCAGCCCCTCCCACAACCCCCCTCTCCTCTTGCCCCTCCCACTATTCCCCTCTCCTCCAGCCCCTCACACATTTCCCCCCTCCCCTCAGATCCCCTCCCAGGAGTTACTGGAGAATCCTTTGGGACCTAGCCTTCCAGTTTCCCTAGATGGTAGCACTCTCCCTAACTGCCAGTCCTTGCCGAGACAGTTCCCTGGCTGGAAAAACATTGTTGTGAAGCCATAATTTCCTATAGTCAGAGAAAATAACTCGGTGTCCTTCTTTCTGTTCATCTCCCTTGAGTATTGACTGTACAGATAGCTGTATGGTATGTAAGAACTGAAAACACTGAAGGTTTGTTAGAGAGTCCACAATTCTAAATAGTTGATACAGCTGAACGTTTTTGCTCTAGAGGGAATTTAATTGACAAAAACAACTCTTCAATCCATGACGAACAAACTCAGACATCTTCTTTCTCGGTGAGCATTGCCTTGAGAACTCATCTTCTTCCCTCTCTATGAATCTAACACATCTGACAATGGACCTTTCAGAGGTACAAGAACAACCGGCTGCAGAACGACCGGCTGCAGACTGCAAAAGGGCCCTTTCAGCATTCATACAGAATGTTGCTTGAGGTCAGAAGGCTAATAAATCTGTTGAAGTTAGACCTGGTAATGGACTCCAAGAGGGACGGATAGTTAAACAGTGATGAGCAATGCAAACTGTGGGCAGGCAACACACAGCTGTAACCTCCTTAGAGGCGTGGAGAGGATCGGATGGAAACTGCAAACATTTTGGAGGCCCAGCGATTGGTTCTATTTTTGGAATGGGAGGGAGGGATTTAGTGGGACCTGCTAGCAGTTAAGCAACACATGTGGATCTAGCAGCAGTTCGAGAGTCAACACGAGGACAGAGGTCATGTTGTGCAGAAAATGAGGGAACAGGGTTGTTTAAAAGACCGAACGGTAAACTTGTATATACATTTTTTAATGGGAGTGCCTTGAGCCTTGAGTGTTTATACAAGGAAGCGTATAGCTACACAAGTTTACCCATGGAAACAGATATGTGTCAAGCCTCTGTTACGTAACCCTCCTGAGACGTAGTTAGAGACTAGTAGAATGGCAAAGAGTCAAGTAAAGAGTGGTCTGCTCTCTGCTTTTGTCATTAGGATTGTAATAAAGCGTTGTTCAGGTTCGGCCCTTATCCTTTTGGCCTCTAACACCACATGATTTTCCCCATTGTATATTCTCCTAAGAATAGAACATATTGCATGGACAATCTGGCGCATGTTCACAACACCCTAGTAGCATGGGCTTCCTTCCAGTAAAACCATGCTTTCTGACTTTACTGCAAATTCATTGATTTCATTGACTTGGAATCTATGAAATCACTGGAAAAGCATGCTGTAAAATACATTTTCTGCAATCAATACTGCTCAGTCTTAACGGTAGATTCTTATCACTGAGACCACCTAAAAGACAGGCTTTAGATGTTTACATTTTAATTTTGCTTTTATTTGTGTTGAACGTTCCATGGATTCTTTCCTTATGGGCAGAATCCCCTCGTCTGGCTCATGTCTGACTAACGTAAATAAATGGATCCAAACCCGAGCCAGTTGGGTTGGAATGTCAAGGGTCACCACTGCAAGCACAGAAATTAGGTTTGAGTCACCAAGCGCCCAGTTCTACTCAATTTGATTACAGGGTTCTGTGTCCTCAAGAACATGGCCGCTCAACTAGGGTCTAGTTCAAAATAGGTTAGAGTTAGAAATATAAAGTTAATATACAATGCATTTGACAAAGCATGGTGCAATTTTTTTTTCTGGAAATATATTCTGAAAATGGAGTTGTTGACATATCTCAAGCCTCTTAAATTGTATCCAGGGAAAGCCTATTCTAGAAAAGTTTAGGTTTTTCCCCAGTCTGTCATTGCTTCTCAACATATAGCTAACCTAGAGGGAGTGGATCTCCTATCAAACATTAAAGAGCCTCTCCAACACACTTCAAGTAAACAAATTAGACTTGGTTCAGATGGCTCGAGTGACAATATTCTCCAATAACAGGAAATGATAAAGAAACACTTTATGTGATGGAGGCTTCAACATGTCTCGAGTGCCGTATGAAAGGTTTAAAATCTCAGTCTTATTATAAATCCCCACACCAAACACTTTTATAATGATGAGTTTGGATGAATAAACAGCAATTTATGATTTATCACACAACATATACACTGTAGAATGTTTGACATTGACAAGCTGCCAGCTCTCTCCATACATGACAGAATGCAGAGAGCAAGGAGCTTCACTTTTGGAAATTATGAATATAAAGTAATGCTTTATACATCTCCCAGTGAATTTATTCATTCCCCGCCAAAAATCGGAAATGTAAGCCAGCCAAATCAATGGAATATAGTTAATCTCTGTCCACATAATCATTCGCTAATGGCTACTATCAATTGTCTGCCTGCAGGTTGTAGCCTACACCCACCACTGTTGCAACTAAACCAAACAAGCGCTCACCTTCGACCAAAAGGAGGTTTAGCATTGAATCCCAGGTTAATTCATTGATTACTTTTTGCATGGAGAATTATCACTCTTCTTTATTTATTTCTAATCACTTTATTTATATATATATATTTTTTTTACACTTTTTCTAGGTTTGATGTGTATGTGGGATCATGTTTATTGACTTTGTTAGGAAAGAGTAAAACTTGGAACCGTTTGGGGGTGGATTGGTTCAAGTCAATACATTACAATACATTACTGACTTTGCTAGCACTGACTTTTTTAGGACAATTGTACTTACTATGACTGAGATATGTGGTTGTCTCACCTAGCTACCTTAAGATGAATGCACTAACTGTAAGCTGCTCTGCATAAAAACGACAATAAAACAATACTAAAACACATGCAGTCGTCAATAGTTGAACGATGGATGGAGCAGAGATAGTATTGATACCATAGACCTTCAGGCTAAAGTATACATTTAAGCTATGAGTAGAGAAGTGTACATTGACCCTGCTCTAATCAGCTGTGCAGCATTCCAAAAGGGAGTAAACACTGAACAACCCCACCATGCCTTATATTTGTTCTCTTCCCGTTGCCGCGTCAACCTATACAACACAATGCAATGCTCGCTTTTGGAAACACAGTTACTTATTTATCATACCCCGAGTGTTCTTCCTCATTCCAGAGATTATTTCTGTGTTACTGTCACCGTTTCTCCCTGTGTTTTCATAAAGACAGTAATGCTGGTAACTACAGCATCGACCATGAGATGGAAGTCTTAGACGTTGATGTATTGTGTCAAGTTGCCTAGCCTGGAAATCCATATAATGGACAACCGGAGAAAGCGTGAACAGCCTTTTTGCATTTGTTATCCAGGTCAAGCTATAAAGCATACATAATGCAGCAAGGACACGCACAACTTATCTTGATATTATTTATCTTCTCAATATGTAATGGAAATTGTTGTTTTCTTGGAGAGGATATAAGACCTTCTGAAGTGATTCAGAGTCATCTTTACGTGACACTCATCCACTGGTCCAAGGCCTTATACTCTGGCATTGATGTCAGCTAATGTGCTCCAGCTTGCTGCCTCTGGGCAGGAGCTGTCTAGATCATCTATTCAATATTCCTCCTCCTGTACCTTCCCATATCATAACTGTCCGATGTAGATCGCCTGACTGTCTGTAATAAAATGACGCGCTAAAATGTTGTTTAGCTGACCAACATCCACCTTGGGGTTTCGGCCTCATCAACACTATTGGCCTGTCTTCCATTGACTGACACACTATCGTTTGGGGTCAACGAGGTCTCATATCACTTTCCAGGCGTCCAATCTGAATGACACAAATCCTATTGAAAATGTGTCTCGAACTGGACACCCCTTGAACAAGAATTGCTTTCATGCATTTACCTCTTCCCAGAGATCGCGGACCTTTCGATAACAATATCGCCTATGTGAATCAATTCCCACAAAGCAGTATGGGAGGCCTATGGATAGCATTGATCAGTGCTTTGATGGCTCTGGCCTTTCAAAAAATGGCTATCTTTGTATTATTGGCATGGCCAGTCAGTCTCTGAGACAGGTCCTGGCCCTGTGCTGGAGAGCAAGAGGTCTGAGAGTCTAGAAACCAAACCAGCAGGGTTTCACAGGTGTCAATACCACCACTGCTTATTGACAATTAGGCTGCTTTGGGGACCCCAGAATGCAATAGGAAATGACAGGGGGCTTTGATCTTGGCCTGAAACCTCATCCTAGAAATATGTAATTCCTCCGACCCCAGGGGATTCACTAAGGGTCTAGCCATAAGACATCTACCGGCTTTAAAACCACAGAATGTCTGTCACTCCTTGGATGAACCTAGTTTCCTAGAGGGGGGGAACGAAGGAACTATGGGTATCATTTCACCTCTCTGCAGTGTGCTGTCATGAACAGACGCAGATAACTGCGGCCCATATAGTTTTATGTTTTATGTGGTTGTGTGCCAATAGGTCCAGATGGACACGGTAGAATTCATGTGTTGTAATGAGTCTGGTCTGCCTACTTTCTGTTCTCTGTTGCTCCAACCGGTATGGGGTTTAAGGAGAAGGCAGCAGTCAGACGTACTTTAGATTGCTAAATAACCAGCTAATTGTTTTAAGAGGCCAGACATGGTCATTTGATACCGGCACTAGACCTAGCTTCTCGCCCACTAGCTATCCTGTTATTTCACTGTTGTAGCACACACGTGGTTCAGAGACCACGCTTACATTGAGGGAGAGAGCTCACTCTGGAATCTTACATTGACAAGTTTCTGCCTTTAATGTTGCAATGCTACTGTTACTTTAAATCAAAAGTGACTATTATAGAACAGAATATTTTTGGTCTACCCATCTCCCCACCACATGAATAGTCTTTATATTTCCTCACCCCTGACCACTTATTCAGCAGTGTCGCAAACCACCCAACCTATTACTAAAGCACAAAACAATTACAACAATAACACTAGTCAGAAAACATGCAAAAAACATTAGCAGGACCATTTTATTCAATGTAACAGAGGGAGTATTTAAAAAGGAAAACAGTTTATTGTTAATTTTTTTGCAGGTAAAAAAGAAGACATTGTTGTTTACTGCTTACCTACACACTATACATTTCAGTCCAGTTCTCTCTCTCTCTCTCTCTCTCTCTCTCTCTCTCTCTCTCTCTCTCTCTCTCTCTCTCTCTCTCTCTCTCTCTCTCTCTCTCTCTCTCTCTCTAATCAATGAGGCCATAACAGCAGTGTGATCTATTCCCAGCATGGTCCTTTAACATGTGAGCATGTCAGCAGCTCGCTAGAATGAATCGCCTGAGCTGACAGCAGATGGTGCTCTTTGGGTAGGAGAGGCCCTTCAGACCAAACATTCAGCATTCAGCCCCACTCACCATGCAATTCATCATCATTCTCTTTCTCTGTCTTCACACCCCATAGAGAGGACTCAGGCTTGCCATTCTCTGACATCATTTACCTTTGTGCACTGGAATGTCAGTCCCCACGGCCTTGAGGTGCATCGTGGGAGTTAGAGTCCACATAGTTTAGACCTGGATTCGCATCTGTCACGACTATCTCCTAAGCTGCCTCGGGCAGGCTTCGGCGCTCGTCGTCACCGGACTTCTAGCCACTGCCGCTCCTCATCTCATCATTCCATTTGTTTTGTCTTGTTTTTACACACACCTGGTTCATATCCCCTCATTAGTACCTGTATAAGTATTCCCTCTGCCCCCCATGTCTTTGTGTGTGATTGTTTTCATGTGGAGGTGGCGATAGCTTGGTGGAGCTTTATGCATTGTATCGCTGGGCTGTTCACCCGTGTGCTTTGTTTTCTCCAGTGCGCCATTTTACCGCACTGTAGTGTTTTGCGCATTTCTGCGTACCGCTGTATTTGCCGAATAAACCATTTATTCTGTGATTTACCCTCCTGAGCCTGACTCCGTCCAAATCACCCCCTACAGAATCACACACCCAACAGCATGGAGTCAGAAGGAGCGGGGAATATGCCTGGAGTCGTTGAGCGGGTCCGGGAGCATTAGAACATGCTAGCCAGCTTAGGCGAAGCGATGGATCGGGTTCTCCAGGTCATCCAGCGCATGGAGAGGAGAGGACCCAACCTTGCGGAACCAGCTGAGCGACCGGATCCAGCCACCCACACACCAGCACCCAGAGGTATTCACCTGTCTCGACCTAGGGAATACGACGGGACAGCGGCCCGCTGCCAGGGTTTCTTCCTGCAGTTGGACCTCTATTTTTCCACCATCAGCCCGGCTCCATCGGGTTTGGAGAAGGTGTCCGCCCTCGTCTCCTGCCTCTCGGGGAAAGCCCTGGAGTGGGCCAACGCGGTCTGGAGTGAAGGAGGAGACGCGTTGGACAACTACGGGAGTTCGCTCGCCTCTTCCGGTCAGTCTTCGATCACCCCCTCGAGGGTAGAGAGGCGGGCGAGCGGTTGGTCCATCTGAGGCAGGGGACGAGGACCGCGCAGGACTTTGCCCTGGAGTTTAGAACTCTAGCGGCTGGATCCGGGTCGAATGAGCGGGCCCTCATTGACCGCTTCCAGTGCAGCCTGCGAGAGGACGTCCGAAGGGAGCTAGCCTGCCGGGATGCCACGTTGACCTTCAACCAACTGGTGGACATGGCCATCCGGTTGGACAACCTGCTGGCTTTGAGAGGACATCCTGGAAGGGGCCTGCCCGTTTCACCCCCCCCCTCAACCCGGATCACGTTCCGATGGAGCTGGGTGGTGCACTCGTACAGAGCCCTCTGCTGCGGTTTGTCTCCTTCCTCGGATACCACATCACCACCTCAGGTGTGGAGATGGAGGGAGACTGCATTTCAGCCGTGCGTAATTGGCCAACTCCAACCATGGTGAAAGAGGTGCAGCGCTTCATTGGCTTTGCCAATTACTATTGGACGTTTATCCGGGGCTTTGGCAAGGTTGCAGCTCTCATCACCTCTCTGTTTAAGGGTGGGCTGTCCCGGCTCCGCTGGTCTGCTGAGGCTGACAGGGCTTTCAGTAACCTGAGGGCTCTGATCACCTCAGCCCCGGTAAAAAGGAGGGAGTAGTAACCTATATGTAACCTTGTTTACTATCCTCAGGACTTTGAATGGGCCCACAAACCACAGGCTGAAATTCCGGCAGGGCAGGCGGAGGGGCAGGTTCCGGGTCGAGAGCCAGACCAGATCACCCGGTACAAAGACCGGGGCCTCACTGCGGTGGCGGTCAGCGTTGGCCTGCTGGCGACGCACGGCACGCTGGAGGTGGACGTGGGCAGCGTTCCACGTCTCATCCGCGCGCTGAAACCAGTCATCCACTGCAGGAGCTTCGGTCTGGCTCTGATGCCATGAAGCCAGAACCGGCTGATAACCTAAAACACATTGAAATGGAGATAGGTTAGTGGAGGAGTGGCGGAGAGCGCTCTGGGCATATTCGGCCCCATGGCAAGAACACCAACCACTCCCCCGGCCGGTCCTGGCAGTAGGACCGCAGGAACCTACCCACATCCTGATTCACCCGTTCCACCTGCCCATTAGATTCGGGGTGAAACCCAGAGGTCAGGCTGACCGAGACCCCCAGATGTTCCATGAACGCGGGACCCCGGTCAGACACTATGTCCTCTGGCACCCCGTAGTGCCGGAAGACGTGAGTAAACAGCGCTTCCGCAGTTTGCAGGGCCGTGGGGAGACCGGGCAGAGGAAGGAGGCGGCAGGCTTTAGAAAATCGGTCCACAGCGACCAGGATGGTGGTGTTACCCTGAGAGAGGGGAAGATCAGTTAGGAAGTCAATTGATAAGTGGACCATGGCCATTGTGGAACTGGTAAGGGATGTAACTTACCCGCTGGAAGGTGCCTAGGTGCCTTACTCTGGGTGCACACCGAGCAGGAGGAGACGTACACCCTCACGTCCTTAGCCAAGGTAGGCCGCCAGTACCTCCCGGTCAGGCAGCGCACTGTACGGCCGATGCCTGGGTTACCAGAGGAGGGGGACGTGTGTGCCCAATAGATAAGACAATCACGGACAATAGACGGCACGTACCGCAGCCCAGCTGGGCACTGAGGTGGAGATGGCTCTTTGCGTAACGCCCACTCTATGTCTGCGTCCACCGCCCACACTACTGGCGCCACAATGCAGGAGGCCGGGAGTATGGGGGTGTTGTCTATGGGCCTCTCCTCTGTGTCGTACAGCTGTGACAGTGCGTCTGCCTTCACGTTCTTTGTGGCTGGTATGTAGGACAGCGTGAAATCAAACCGGGTGAAGAACAAGGCCCACCTGTCCTGGTGAGGGTAAAGCCTCCTCACTGCCCGGTTGTACTCCAGGTTACGGTGGTCAGTCCAAATGAGGAAAGGGTGTTTCGCCCCCTCGAGCCAGTGCCTCCACGGGGTCAGGGCTCTGACAACAGCCAACAGGTCCCGATCACCAACGTTGTAGATCTGCTCCGGCTGGTCCGCTCCAGGAGTCTGAGGTGTGGGAGGTCCCTCCGCCCCCTCTGGACATCGAGGGGGCCCCGGCGTACTCCCTCCGTTCCATCCTGGATTCGAGGCGTCGGGTGGGGGGCCTTCAGTACCTCGTGGAGTGGAAGGGGTATGTTGTGGAGGAGCGGTGCTGGTTCCCGGTGAGGGATGTCCCTCCCTGTTGAGGGATTTCCACCGTCGCCATCCGGCTCGCCCTGCTCTGCGTCCTCCTGGCCGTCCCCAAGGCCGGCGTCAGTGCACTGCTGGAGCTGCACGTCAAGGGGGGATCCTGTCACGACTTACTCCGAAGCTGCCTCCTCTCCTTGTTCGGGCAGGCTTCGGCGTTCGTCGTCACCGGCCTTCTAGCCACTGCCGCTCCTCATCTCATCATTCCATTTGTTTTGTCTTGTTTTTACACACTCCTGGTTCATATCCCTTCATCAGTACCTGTATTCGCTCTGCCCCCCATGTCTTTGTGTGTGATTGTTTTCATATGTAAGTGACGATAGCTCGGTGGAGCTTTAAGTATTGTATCGCCGGGATATTCACCCGGGTGCTTTGTTTTCTCCAGTGCGCCATTTTACCGCACTGTAGTGTTTTACGCATTGCTGCGTACCGCTGTATTTGCCTAATAAACCATTTATTCTGTGATTTACCCTCCTGCGCCTGACTCCGTCCAGATTACCCGCTACAGCATCTTATTGCTGACTGTTCCACTAGAAGTGGCTTAAAGGTGATTCAGACCAGGAGGCAAGTGTTGTGCGGAGCTTTTGCAGCTGTCTTTAGAAATGTTTTGTGACGCTATAGAGCTTACACTTTTATTTCAGAGTGTGCATATAATACAAGAAAGACTGTTGTTGGCACAAGCCTGTACAATAAGCCCTGAAGTGAACTAGGCAAACAGCCAAAATACAATACAAATGCAAGACACCTTGTATTTATTACAGCATACTGTTACACTTGTACACACATACTGTTACACTCGTACACACATACTGTTACACTCGTACACACATACTGTTACACTTGTACACACATACTGTTACACTTGTACACACATACTGTTACACTCGTACACACATACTGTTACACTTGTACACACATACTGTTACACTTGTACACACATACTGTTACACTCGTACACACATGCTGTTACACCCTTACACACATACTGTTACACTATATATATATATATTTACAGTACCAGTCAAACGTTTTGACACACCTACTCATTCCAGGGTTTTTCTTTATTTTTACTATTTGCTACATTGTAGAATAATAGTGAAGACACCAAAACTATGAAATATCACAGATGGAATCATGTAGTAACCAAGAAAGTGTTAAACATATTTTATATTTGAGATTCTTCAAAGTAGCCACCCCTTGCCTTGATGAGAGCTTTAAACACTCTTGGCATTCTCTCAACCAGCTTCATGAGGTAGTCACCTGGAATGCATTTCAATTAACAGGTGTGCCTTGTTAAAAGTTAATTTGTGGAATTTCTTTCCTTCTTAATGCGTTTGAGCCCATCAGTTGTGTTGTGACAAGGTAGGGGTGGTATACAGAAGATAGCCCTATTTGGTAAAAGATTAAGTCCATATTATGGCAAGAACAGCACAAATAAGCTAAGAGAAACAACAGTCCGTCATTACTTTAAGACATGAAGGTCAGTCGATACGGAACATTTCAAGAACTTTTAAAGTTTCTTCAGGTGCAGACGCAAAAACCATCAAGCGCTATGATGAAACTGGCTCTCATGAGGACTGCCACAGGAATAGAAGACCCAGAGTTACCTCTACTGCAGAGGATAAGTTCATTAGAGTTACCAGCCTCAGAAATTGCAGCCCAAATAAATGCTTCACAGAGTTCAAGTAACAGACACAACTCAACATCAACTGTTCAGAGGAGACTGTGTGAATCAAGCCTTCATGGTCGAATTGCTGCAAAGAAACCACTACTGAAAGACACCAATAAGAAGAACAGACTTGTTTGGGCCAAGAAACCAGAGCAATGGACATTAGACCGGTGGACATTTGTCCTTTGGTCTGGAGTCCAAATTGGAGCTCTTTGGTTCCAAACGCTGTTTCTTTGTGAGATGCGGTGTGGGTGAACGGATGATCTCCACATGTGTATTTCCCACCGTGAAGCATGGAGGAGGAGGTGTGATGGTGTGGGGGTGCTTTGCTGATGACACTGTCTGTGATTTATTTAGAATTCAAGGCACACTTAATCAGCATGGCTACCACAGTATTCTGCAGCGATTCACCATCCAATATGGTTTGCGCTTAGCAGGACTATCATTTGTTTTTCAACAGGACAATGACCCAAAACACACCTCCAGCAGCCTCAGCCCCAGTGCTGGCTGTAAATAAAGTATTTATGTACAGCATCAGATGACCTGGCCTCCACAATCACACGACCACAACCCAATTGAGATGGTTTGGGATGAGTTGGACCGCAGAGTGAAGGAAATGCAGCCAACAAGTGCTCAGCATATGTGGGACTCCTTCAAGACTGTTGGAAAGCATTCCTCATGAAGCTGGTTGAGAGAATGCCAAGAGTGTGCAAAGCTGTCATCAAGGCAAAGGGTGGCTACTTTGAAGAATCTAACATCTAAAATATATTTTGATTTATTTATCACTTTTTTGGTTACTACATGATTCCATATGTGTTATTTCATAGTTTTGATGTCTTCACTATTATTCTACAATGTAGAAAATAGTAAAAATAAAGAAAAACTCTTGAATGATTAGGTGTGTCAAAACATTTGCATGGTACTGTATATATATTTTTCTTCACACACTGCTCGCTTAACCCGGAAGCCAGCCGCACCAATGTTTCGGAGGAAACATTGGACAGCTGGCGACCGAAGTCAGCTTGCAGGCACCCGGCCCACCACAAGGAGTCGCTAGAGTGCGATGGGACAAGGAAATCCCATCCGGCCAAACCCTCCCCTAACCCGGACGACGCTGGGCCAATTGTGCGCCACCTCATGGGTCTCCCGGTCACGGCTGGCTGTGACACAGCCTGGGGCTGTAGTGATGCCTCAAGCACTGCGATGCAGTGCCTTTGACCGCTGCGCCACTCGGGAGGCACTGCTGAGGGGAGGACGGCTCATATTAATGGCTGGAATGGAGGGAATGGAATGGTATCAAACACATGGAAACCATTTATTCCGTTCCAGCCGTTACTATGAGCCTGTCATCGCCAATTAAGATGTCACCAGCCGCCTGTGGTCTATTGTATATGCTGTATGTCACTTAGATGCCTATAAGCAATCTATAGGGGGCTCACTCTCCCTCCTCTCTACTTCTGTAAGCCAGACCCTTCATCTCAAATGCAAATGTTTTAATATGTCAAAGTGATGTCGAGAACCAATCAGGTATATTGATGTGATTGGATTAAAATCTGGATTTTTCGCCAACTCAGCAGAAGTCGTATTGGTAGTCAATTAAAGATTTGTGCTAATATGATGGAGGACAGTTTGAAATGATCCCCTACTAAAACGTACGACAGGCCACTTCTAAAAGGGTCACCATCGATGAGCTTTATTCGCTATAGGCTTTATATGAATATAAATATAATATGCTGGTTTCAGTATATATAATATTTTCCTGTGCCTCAAATAAAACTTAAATGAAGGCTGAACACCGGACTCCCAGACAGTTCTGCTAGCACATTTCCCATTTTCCCCACACAATAGAAATCAATGCAACGAGTCATTCACATATTCATTAAGAAAATGTGCCTTCAGTTCCCAGCTATTTGTGAAGTGGGCTGACAAATTGTTGCCTTTTCACATTATTACTTGGAGTGAGTAGCTGGCGGTGGGATTCATATTTGGACACTTTTCTCCCTTCAGTTAATAGTGCTACTTAATGCTCATCAATCTTAGCCTTCAAAAGATATTGATTGCCAGCCAGATTAAATCAGAGTTATTCCACTGTGATGGCCATTACAAAGTACAAGTATTACAGTGAAATGGCTCTTGATTTAATATGTGAAAAGCCTTTGCCTTGGTGTACTGCAGTATATGACCACAGGGAAGGAACTGTGTACGAGCTGTACAAGCGGCCCTCATCTTTACTCAATGTTCTGAAATGAATTTCCATCTCTGCAGGATCTCTCTCTTTTTTCAATCCCCATCCACAACCTTATTACAGTAAAGCAATGCATAACATCAACCTGGACTTTTCCCTAGTTATCTGACCGATTTTATGATGGTGATGCCATAGTGGGTGACTACAGTCGTGGTCAAAAGTTTTGAGAATGACACAAGTATTGGTCTTCACAAAGTTTGGTGCTTCAGTGTTATGAGATATTTTTGTGAGATGTTACTATGGTATACTGAAGTATAATTACAAGCATTCCATAAGTGTCAAAGGCTTTTATTGACAATTACATTACGTTTATGCAAAGAGTCAATATTTGCATTGTTGACCCATCTTTTTCAAGACCTCTGCAATCCGCCCAGGCATGCTGTCAATTAACTTCTGGGCCACATCCTGACTGATGGCAGCCGATTCTTGCATAATCAATGCTTGGAGTTTGTCAGAATTTGTGGGTTTTTGTTTGTCCACCCGCCTCTTGAGGATTGACCACAAGTTCTCAATGGGATTAAGGTCTGGGGAGTTTCCTGGCCATGTACCCATAATGTCGATGTTTTGTTCCCCGAGCCACTTAGTTATCACTTTTGCCTTATGGCAAGGTGCTCCATCATGCTGGAAAAGGCGTTGTTCGTCACCAAACTGTTCTTGGATGGTTGGGAGAAGTTGCTCTCGGAGGATGTGTTGGTACCATTTTTTATTCATGGCTGTGTTCTTAGGCAAAATTGTGAGTGAGCCCACTCCCTTGGCTGAGAAGCAACCCCACACATGAATGGTCTCAGGATGCTTTACTGTTGGCATGACACAGGACTGATGGAAGCACTCACCTTGTCTTCTCCGGACAAGGTGTTTTCCGGATGCCCCAAACAATCGGAAAGGGGATTCATCAGAGAAAATGACTTTACCACAGTCCTCTGCAGTCCAATCCCTGTACCTTTTGCAGAATATCAGTCTGTCCCTGATGTTTTTCCTGGATAGAAGTGGCTTCCTCGCTGCCCTTCTTGACACCAGGCCATTCTCCAAAAGTCTTCGCCTCACTGTGCGTGCAGATGCAGTCACACCTGCCTGCTGCCATTCCTGAGCAGGCTCTGCACTGCTGGTGCCCCGATCCCGCAGCTGAATCAACTTTAGGAGACGGTCCTGGCGGTTGATTTAGGTGCAATCTTACTAGCAGCAATATCCTTGCCTGTGAAGCCTTTTTTGTGCAAAGCAATGATGACGGCACGTGTTTCCTTGCAGGTAACCATGGTTAACAGAGGAAGAACAATGATTTCAAGCACCACCCTCCTTTTAAAGCTTCTAGTCTGTTATTCTAACTCAATCAGCATGACAGAGTGATCTCCAGCCTTGTCCTCGTCAACACTCTCACTTGTGTTAACGAGAGAGTCACTGACATGATGTCAGCTGGTCCTTTTGTGGCAGGGCTGAAATGCAGTGGAAATGTTTTTTGGGTATTAAGTTAGTTTTCATGGCAAAGAGGGACTTTGCAATTAATTGCAATTCATCTGATCACTCTTGATAACATTCTTGAGTATATGCAAACTGTTTTTTGGCCCCATTATGATGGCATTATTTTTGTCCAGTTAAAATCAAATCAAATCAAATGAAATTCTATTGGTCACATACACATATTTAGCAGATGTTATTGCACGTGTAGCGAAATGCTTGTGTTCCTAGCTCCAACAGTGCAGTAGTGTCTAACAATTCACAACAATACACACACATCTAAAAGTAAAAGAATGGAATTAAGAAATATATCAATATTAGGACGAGCAATGTCTGAGTGGAATTGACTAAAATACAGTTACGATGGCATACGCTTATTGTCAGCGTTGGGTAGGTTAGTTTCTAAATGTAATCCGTTACAGTTACTAGTTACCTGTCCAGAATTGTAATCTATAACGTAACTTTTGGATTACCCAAACTCAGTAACGTAATCGGATTACTTTTCCAGTAAGAGGCATTAGAAGAAGACAAAAAGGATCCATCAAACACATTTGGTGTGTCATCATAGTGGTCTCTGACTGGTGGTCATCATTTGGTGTGTCATCATAGTGGTCTCTGATTGGTGGTCATCATTTGGTGTGTCATCATAGTGGTCTCTGATTAGTGGTCATCATTTGGTGTGTCATTATAGTGGTCTCTGATTGGTGGTCATTATTTGGTGTGTCATCATAGTGGTCTCTGATTGGTGGTCATCATTTGGTGTGTCATCATAGTGGCCTCTGACTTGTGGTCAGACTCGTTTACAAACTTAAACTTGTGCCTTTTTTCAATGCTGAAATGAATGTCATTGAGAAAACAGAAAGGTGTCATAATGTATTTTTCCCATGCAAAAATAATTTCTGAATTTAAAATCAATCCAAGAAGTAATCATCTTGTTTTTCAAAGGTATCTGTAATCTGATTACAATATTTGAGCTCGGAACAGAACTGACTACAGTTAAACATTTTTGGTAATCAGATTACATGTAATCAGTTACTCCAATGACCTGCTTCTTCTCTGTTAAAACCACACTGTACCATTTTAACTCCCATAGTCTTGTCACTGGGCCTTTATAACAACTGTCTCACTAGCTCTGTACTGTACTGTAGTGTCTTATGACAGCTGTCTCACTAACCCTGTACTCTACTGTAGTGTCTTATGACAGCTGTCTCACTAACCCTGTACTCTACTGTAGTGTCTTATGACAGCTGTCTCACTAACCCTGTACTGTAGTGTCTTATGACAGCTGTCTCACTAACCCTGTACTGTAGTGTCTTATGACAGCTGTCTCACTAACCCTGTACTCTACTGTAGTGTCTTATGAAAGCTGTCTCACTAACCCTGTACTGTAGTGTCTTATGAAAGCTGTCTCACTAACCATGTACTGTAGTGTCTTATGACAGCTGTCTCACTAACCCTGTACTGTACTGTAGTGTCTTATGACAGCTGTCTCACTAACCGTGTACTGTACTGTAGTGTCTTATGACAGCTGTCTCACTAACCCTGTACTCTACTGTAGTGTCTTATGACAGCTGTCTCACTAACCCTGTACTGTAGTGTCTTATGACAGCTGTCTCACTAACCCTGTACTGTAGTGTCTTATGACAGCTGTCTCACTAACCCTGTACTCTACTGTAGTGTCTTATGAAAGCTGTCTCACTAACCCTGTACTGTAGTGTCTTATGAAAGCTGTCTCACTAACCATGTACTGTAGTGTCTTATGACAGCTGTCTCACTAACCCTGTACTGTACTGTAGTGTCTTATGACAGCTGTCTCACTAACCGTGTACTGTAGTGTAGTGTCTTATGACAGCTGTCTCACTAACCCTGTACTGTAGTGTCTTATGACAGCTGTCTCACTAACCCTGTACTGTACTGTAGTGTCTTATGACAGCTGTCTCACTAACCGTGTACTGTAGTGTCTTATGAAAGCTGTCTCACTAACCCTGTACTCTACTGTACTGTAGTGTAGTGTCTTATGACAGCTGTCTCACTAACCCTTTACTGTACTGTAGTGTCTTATGACAGCTGTCTCACTAACCCTGTACTGTACTGTAGTGTCTTATGACAGCTGTCTCACTAACCCTGTACTGTAGTGTCTTATGAAAGCTGTCTCACTAACCATGTACTGTAGTGTCTTATGACAGCTGTCTCACTAACCCTGTACTGTAGTGTCTTATGACAGCTGTCTCACTAACCCTGTACTCTACTGTAGTGTCTTATGAAAGCTGTCTCACTAACCCTGTACTGTAGTGTCTTATGAAAGCTGTCTCACTAACCATGTACTGTAGTGTCTTATGAAAGCTGTCTCACTAACCATGTACTGTAGTGTCTTATGACAGCTGTCTCACTAACCCTGTACTGTACTGTAGTGTCTTATGACAGCTGTCTCACTAACCGTGTACTGTAGTGTAGTGTCTTATGACAGCTGTCTCACTAACCCTGTACTGTAGTGTCTTATGACAGCTGTCTCACTAACCCTGTACTGTAGTGTAGTGTCTTATGACAGCTGTCTCACTAACCCTGTACTGTACTGTACTGTAGTGTAGTGTCTTATGACAGCTGTCTCACTAGCTCTGTACTGTACTGTAGTGTCTTATGACAGCTGTCTCACTAACTGTGTACTGTAGTGTCTTATGAAAGCTGTCTCACTAACCCTGTACTCTACTGTACTGTAGTGTAGTGTCTTATGACAGCTGTCTCACTAGCTCTGTACTGTACTGTAGTGTCTCATGACAGCTGTCTCACTAACCGTGTACTGTAGTGTCTTATGAAAGCTGTCTCACTAACCCTGTACTCTACTGTACTGTAGTGTAGTGTCTTATGACAGCTGTCTCACTAACCCTTTACTGTACTGTAGTGTCTTATGACAGCTGTCTCACTAACCCTGTACTGTACTGTTGTGTTCTATTAGTTGATCGTCCTCAGACAGGTGCGCTAGCGTGTGCCTCACTGCGCTGAAACAGCTGGGACCAGTCATCAGCACTCACTGGAGATGACATCACCTGACAAGTGTTACACTGACTCATCTCCCTCACTCGCTCTAGCTTTCTCTCTCTGACACACACTTTACCACAGAGCCAGTGGGTTCAGTGACAGTGTGCTAGGCTAGGCTAGGTCAATGAAATAACCAGGCTGTGAGTCAGGTGAATCACTACTGTTGCACTTTGCACTTCAATGGGCACAGACCATGGGACCATGACCATGAGTCAGAACATGGGTTTTTCCTGACCATATGACCTGACCAGGAAACGCCCTGGACCCTATTTAAAGACTTTGGTGACTACTTAGTATTTTTTAAACCTCCCGCTTTGGTCTGGATGTGTCAATGTGTAGTTCATACATGCATAATCTATGAGCAGAATTACTGTCTTACCTCAATTAACAACGAAATCCCTAGTTTGAAAGCGACTGTTTTTCTGGAAGCTGTGCTGCAACATTTTCACGACATGTTCACCCACATGGGCCAGCCCACTAGCAATGACGTGATGCACATGTCTGCACATATGTGACGTAGTACGCAATTTTCGGGGACCACTTTTGGCTTGTGAGCACTACTTTCAGAACTACTGGCTAAAAAGTATGCAAAGTACCAGAGAATCTATTTAACCTCTTAAAGACCCTTTTATAACAATTTCTCCTAAAATGACATACCCAAATCTAACTGCCTGTAGCTCAGGACCTGAAGCAAGTATATGCATATTCTTGATACCATTTGAAAGGAAACACTTTGAAGTTTATAGAAATGTGAAATTAATGTTGGAGAATATAACACATTAGATCTGGTAAAAGATAATAAAAAACAAAACAACATGTGTTTTCTATTTTTTTGTTTTGTTCCATCATCTTTGAAATGCAAGAGAAAGGCCACAATATAATATTGCAGTTTATGCGTAATTTAGAGTTTGGCCACTAGATGGCAGCAGTGTGTGTGCAAAGTTTCAGATTGATCCAGTGAAGCATTGCAATACTGGACTATTTTGTATCAATTCTGCCCAAATGTGCCGAATTGGTCAATTGATACCTTTTCAAGTACATATAGTGGGGAGAACAAGTATTTGATACACTGCCGATTTTGCAAAGCATGTAGAGGTCTTTAATTTTTATCATAGGTACACTTCAACTGTGAGAGACGGAATCAAAAAAAAATCCAGAAAATCACAATGTATGATTTTTAAGTAATTAATTTGCATTTTATTGCATGACATAAGTATTTGATACATCAGAAAAGCAGAACTTAATATTTGGTACAGAAACCTTTGTTTGCAATTACAGAGATCATATGTTTCCTGTATTTCTTGACCAGGTTTGCACACACTGCAGCAGGGATTTTGGCCCACTCCTCCATACAGACCTTCTCCAGATCCTTCAGGTTTCGGGGCTGTCGCTGGGCAATACGGACTTTCAGCTCCCTCCAAAGATTTTCTATTGGGTTCAGGTCTGGAGACTGGCTAGGCCACTCCAGGACCTTGAGATGCATCTTACGGAGCCACTCCTTAGTTGCCCTGGCTGTGTGTTTCGGGTCGTTGTCATGCTGGAAGACCCAGCCACGAACCATCTTCAATGCTCTTACTGAAGGAAGGAAGTTGTTGGCCAAGATCTCGCGATACATGGCCCCATCCATCCTCCCCTCAATACGGTGCAGTCGTCCTGTCCCCAAAGAATGATGTTTCCACCTCCATGCTTCACAGTTGGGATGGTGTTCTTGGGGTTGTACTTATCCTTCTTCTTCCTCCAAACACGGCGAATGGAGTTTAGACCAAAAAGGTATATTTTTGTCTCATCAGACCACATGACCTTCTCCCATTCCTCCTCTGGATCATCCAGATGGTCATTGGCAAACTTCAGACGGGCCTGGACATGCACTGGCTTGAGCAGGGGGACCTTGCGTGCGCTGCAGGATTTTAATCCATGACGGCGTAGTGTGTTACTAATGGTTTTCTTTGAGACTGTGGTCCCAGCTCTCTTCAGGTCATTGACCAGGTCCTGCCGTGTAGTTCTGGGCTGATCCCTCACCTTCCTCATGATCATTGATGCCCCACGAGGTGAGATCTTGCATGGAGCCCCAGACCGAGGGTGATTGACCGTCATCTTGAACTTCTTCCATTTTCTAATAATTGCGCCAATAGTTGTTGCCTTCTCACCAAGCTGCTTGCCTATTGTCCTGTAGCCCATCCCAGCCTTGTGCAGGTCTACAATTTTATCCCTGATGTCCTTACACAGCTCTCTGGTCTTGGCCATTGTGGAGAGGTTGGAGTCTGTTTGATTGAGTGTGTGGACAGGTGTCTTTTATACAGGTAACGAGTTCAAACAGGTGCAGTTAATACAGGTAATGAGTGGAGAACAGGAGGGCTTCTTAAAGAAAAACGAACAGGTCTGTGAGAGCCGGAATTCTTACTGGTTGGTAGGTGATCAAATACTTATGTCATGCAATAAAATGCTAATTAATTACTTAAAAATCATACAATTTGATTTTCTGGATTTTTGTTTTGTACCTATGATAAAAATTACAGACCTCTACATGCTTTGTAAGTAGGAAAACCTGCAAAATCGGCAGTGTATCAAATACTTGTTCTCCACACTGTAACTATAGAGAACATACAAAAATGATATGGTAATACAAAATGTCATACAGGAATGTCATACATGATGGATCATTAGCTTATACACTAACTTTCACACATCTAGGTGGCCGGGCGGGGTGGGTGTGGAGCCAGACACAGCAGGGGTTCAAACTGTAGAACCCAGTTCCTACATTAGAATAAAAAAATTGATTTTATGAAATAAAAATATGCTACATTTTAACTCTGGGACCCTTAGGATGACAAATCAGAGCAAGATTACTGAATGTAAGTACATAATTTACTTTCAGAGGTGAATGTATCAAACCAGTTGCAGTGAAATGTTTTTTGTTGTTGTGCACTCTCCTGAAACAATAGCATTGTATTTTTACACTGTAAATTGGACAGTGCAGTTAGATTAACAAGAATTTAAGCTTTTTGCCCATATAGATATGTCTATGTCCTGGAAAGTTTGCTGTTACTTACAACAGTCATGCTAATCACATTAGCGCACGTTAGCTCAAACATCCCGTTTACGGACACCGATCCCGTAGAGGTTAAAGCCGAGTTTGGGAAACCCTGCACTAGTGGAGGGGAGGGAGAGTGTAATGTAAATTGATGCGTCCCATTGCAGATGTCGTAAAAAGCAATTAATTAATTAGGTAATTTATACATTTCGGGAGAAGGTGAACGTGAAGGAATATGTGATGTGCCGTTAAACTGTCCAAAGTATCTTCTTAACTTATATCCGCTCCCTTATCTAATTATAATCCTATAAATGTAGGAGAAGTGATTCATGTGACATCAGTCGGTGATTCTTACAATCAAACTAGAAGAAGTGGGCTATATGCTGAGCACATTTAGCAGTACCATCCTTCTGTGATCTACAGCTCACCCCCTGTAGCGCTCTTCATCAACCTTCATCAGATCAAAATGACACACTTTAAACACCAAGAGATACTTTAATAGCGATAATAACACACAGTCCTATGAGTAACCAAGAAGATGAGGAAGATGAAGATGATCAAGGTGCTGCGTGATGCAGACTGTTCTGTCTCCGTCTCCGAGGGGCCTGATAACTTCTGAGACAGTTAGTCCATAACATTACATCATCGCCCTGCCGCCAGCCTTCTCAGCAAACTGAGCTGAGATCAGCGTGCAATGTACGTACCTCCCACCAGCACACAGGCAGAGACACAGGCTGCAGTCTGCAGTACCTTAATGCAGCCCCCCCCCCCTTCGGAGAAATCTGAGAGACGCTGTTCATCTGCAGCCCAAACACGGCTGGTATCAGTTACATTCTCAGGTGAAACAGCTTCTATTTGAGTAGTCAGCAGAGCAAATCAGGCTCTGGCAAACAGACCCAGACACCCCAGTGTTTGCAGTGCGATCACACAGAGTAAACACATTATTACATAAATCAAAGAGTCCATGGAAGTCACAGAACATTTATAGCCTAGAACAGTATTTTTGTTCGCATATATCCAGACACAGCAGTTAGCTTGCACAGATCTCGTATGGTGAGACTTATTACTCAATACTGTATATGGTCTCTTTTAAGTGTCAATCTTATTGCTAGCCGTGGCCACTAGACTGTATCCCCTTGCTTCGGGGGCCTAGTGTCCAGAGTGTCAGTAGGGGAAAAAATTGTATGGCCAGATGATCTAATTCTACCAGGCTGACACATAGGTGACTCTAGCTCCGGTTCCACCTAACTCCCCCTGGTTAGCTCCCACTGACACCATAATGATGACAAAGCCTAACCAGTAAGCAACCACTAGCAGCAGCACCAGTGCTTTTATGGTGCAATGAAAATGAAGGATGAGGCATCACTGTCAAACGGGCTCCTGCAAATCACCAGACATGGCCGCCGGACTGGATGGGGACGACAGCATTGGAATCGAGTCGAGCTTGACATTTATCAACAATCAGCGGATCTGTCACGAGAATGTGGCACCGCAAATCAACATGGCCGCTGATCTGTGGTTCACCACAGCCAGAAAAACTGTCACTGTCAGTGTCTCAGCTTTTGTTTCTAGGAATGTTCTACTATGAAGTCTATGGCTAGATGAAGTGCTAGCATAAACACTAGATAATTATACAGTGGGGAGAACAAGTATTTGACACACTGCCGATTTTACAGGTTTTCCTACTTACAAAGCATGTAGAAGTCTGTAATTTTTATCATAGGTACACTTCAACTGAGAGAGACGGAATCTAAAACAAAAATCCAGAAAATCACATTGTATGATTTTTAAGTAATTAATTTGCATTTTATTGCATGACATAAGTATTTGATCACCTACCAACCAGTAAGAATTCCGGCTCTCACAGACCTGTTAGTTTTTCTTTAAGAAGCCCTCCTGTTCTCCACTCATTTACTGTATTAACTGCACCTGTTTGAACTCGTTACCTGTATAAAAGACACCTGAGCACACACTCAATCAAACAGACTCCAACCTCTCCACAATGGCCATGACCAGAGAGCTGTGTAAGGACATCAGAGATAAAATTGTAGACCTGCACAAGGCTGGGATGGGCTATAGGACAATAGGCAAGCAGCTTGGTGAGAAGGCAACAACTATTGGCGCAATTATTAGAAAATGGAAGAAGTTCAAGATGACGGTCAATCACCCTCGGTCTGGGGCTCCATGCAAGATCTCACCTCGTGGGGCATCAATGATCATGAGGAAGGTGAGGGATCAGCCCAGAACTACACGGCAGGACCTGGTCAATGACCTGAAGAGAGCTGGGACCACAGTCTCAAAGAAAACCATTAGTAACACACTACGCCTTCATGGATTAAAATCCTGCAGCGCACGCAAGGTCCCCCTACTCAAGCCAGCGCATGTCCAGGCCTGTCTGAAGTTTGCCAATGACCATCTGGATGATCCAGAGGAGGAATGGGAGAAGGTCATGTGATCTGATGAGACACCGTATTGAGGGGAGGATGGATGGGGCCATGTATCGCGAGATCTTGGCCAACAACTTCCTTCCCTCAGTAAGAGCATTGAAGATGGGTCGTGGCTGGGTCTTCCAGCATGACAACGACCCGAAACACACAGCCAGGGCAACTAAGGAGTGGCTCCGTAAGATGCATCTCAAGGTCCTGGAGTGGCCTAGCCAGTCTCCAGACCTGAACCCAATAGAACATCTTTGGAGGGAGCTGAAAGTCCGTATTGCACAGCGACAGCCCCGAAACCTGAAGGATCTGGAGAAGGTCTGTATGGAGGAGTGGGCCAAAATCCCTGCTGCAGTGTATGCAAACCTGGTCAAGACCTACAGGAAACGTATGATCTCTGTAATTGCAAACAAAGGATTCTGTACCAAATATTAAGTTCTGCTTTTCTGATGTATCAAATACTTATGTCATGCAATAAAATGCAAATGAATTACTTAAAAATCATGTGATTTTCTGGATTTTTGTTTTAGATTCCGTCTCTCACAGTTGAAGTGTACCTATGATAAAAATTAAAGACCTCTACATGCTTTGTAAGTATGAAAACCTGCTAGCAATAACAAGAGTAATATTTCTGAACATTTCTACAAAGGCCTAGAAAAACATTTACATTTAAGACACACTTGACGGCACAGCCGAGGCCAAAGAGCAACTTTCTTCTCTCTCTTTTTTAAAAGGCAGTCATGACAGCTGGTGGAAGACATTGTGATGACAAGCAAGATGTTTTACTGGCTTCACTACCCATCCTCTTATGCCTGCTTTCATGCCTGCTTTCACCAAACGCAAGCAGCTGGAGCATCAGAGGGCCCGGAGACTTAAAGAGGTACATTGTTAAACGAAACTCGTCATGTATGCTGCCGTACAAATGAAGGCTATAACCAGATTAACGCGTCTCCACTGCTCCGAGTACGTTGATGCAGGCGGTGGCCATTTTTAAATGGAGTGGTTTGTTTTGGGAGCAGCAGAAGACACTGTGATGATGTCATATGGGTTGACTGGCCTTGGTATTGTGTAGCACACAGTCTCTTGTCCTGTGTGAAATCAGTGCGCAGACTGTCGGGCCACACTTTGGAGTGTCTCTCTCTGCCTGAGGTAATGTGCTGTAAATGACATCATGGTCCCAAAAATGGATTACTGGGAGGGTGTGGAGAGAAACAGGACACGTACTAAAACATCTTTACTTGTAGCGTACTGAGTTACATAATACATCCCAGAATATAAAACCCACCGTCCTACAGGCCTCTCTAGCAACACATGGAAAGATATTCATCCAACAAGGTCGCATTTTGATTCCACATCATTCCATAAGTAAACACACATTTATTTATTTTATAATCAAGGTGTTTTTTTAAATTAGAAATAGATTGATCAGGTGAAGGACAAAGCACACAACTGACACTCTACTGCCAAATAATTATCCTGTGGTCAATATCAATTACTAGCACGACTTGTTGCACCTGTGCTAGATACATCAGCAGTGAATTTGGTCTTGTTTAGCTGTCCAGTCAGTGGTCCATCCAGTCTAGTGTAAAGGGCACAGTGAAGGTGAGGCAGCAGCATATAGGATGTGTTTAGATTCTCCACACTGAGTCAACACGTACGCACGGACGCACACACACACACACACACACACACACACACACACACACACACACACACACACACACACACACACACACACACACACACACACACACACACACACACACACACACACACACACACACACACACACACAGCAGGCAGACAGCATGAGGAGATGCATGTTCCATCCAGCCTGATGACATCACCTTCTTGGCTAGGTAGCACGGTTATTTTCAATAGGCTCTCCTCTGTTGCCGAGGAGAGCCTCCACCAATCGCTGTCCCTTGTTTTTAATGTATACAACACCGGTTCCATGAATGATCTGTGACAAAGCTTCCACGGGCCGATCCAAAGACAACATTATGCGATCACTCAAAGGAGGCTGCTGGCTGCTGTTCTCCCCATGGCTCTGGACCGTCTGGATGCACTGTGTTTATGGCTTTGTCTCACTGTGAGCAGAATACTGAGTTGCTGATGGCTTGAAGCTCAATGTGTGTATTTGACAGTGCATCATCTGTGGCTCTTTCCTGATAGAACAAAATGTTTTCATCCAAGACAATTCCTTGTCCTTTCCCATATGTTTAGGTGTTCCAGGATAAACACTGGATGCAGCAGTCCAGTTGTGTACAGTCTATAATTTAACATTGAGCAGAACCTATAGGGAGGCACATTATGCCAGAAGTGCTGACCAGACAGAGTCCTTCTCTCTCACTAGCAGTACACGCACAATACATGAACTGGGCACACAATAAATCCACAACTGTTTAGCTCAATACCATACCTGACACTGGCTGAAGATCTATACCTGTCTTGAGATCCCCCCTCCCCCCCAATAGCCTAGCAGTCCCTTGGCGGACATTTAAGGAGCCGTGAGCCGCTGAAGCTCTCTTTCTCTGGAGAAGCAAGGTCAGGAGGTCAGCGATATGTGTTATTTTCCCACTGGTGCTGTACGCAGGATGTGTCAGAGCGATGTCAGTGGAATGAAGGTGGAGAGAAAGACGGCAGGTTCGGAGACAAAGGCCAGTGAGAGCTTTAGATCGGCAGGCTACGCACTCTGCACACCAGGTGGACCGAGACACACACCGCAAACACAACAATAAAAAGGTTCCTGTGTGATGCCTAGATTGACCTGTCTGGGGTTCTGCTCCTGGAGTGTGTGAAACGGCCACACACACACACACACACACACACACACACACACACACACACACACACACACACACACACACACACACACACACACACACACACACACAATGGACTCCCCACCTCTATCCCCCCTGTCTACTTCAGGAGCCCACCATAGCAGAAGAAACCCCCCACGCATGTCGAGTTGACGAATGGATCTGGGTAACTGTCAATTAAAATGAAATCCCATCTGTGGAGCAGAATGAGGAGGACACGTTCAATAGAAAATACAGTCCCGAGGAACAGTCTTGAGCTCAGTTCTGCCTGACGACAACGGTTGATCCAGGCATTGGTGCTCATATAGGCAATGAATCAAACCGCCGGCATTATCAGTGACTACACCTCAGAAGACTTCAACATGATTCATTATAATTAATTAGAGAAATGCTATATGCTGTCTAATTTATCATATTTGCATTATTCTAGATCCTAAACATAGCCAACAGCGGGAGGTTTTGCAACAAACTGCCAAATCAGCAGGTTTCAATGTGTGCATTTCAACCGGCAATTAGCATCTTTGCTGAAGCCTATATACATTGAGTTCAAAATCAAATCTATTCTCAGTTGTGATCCAACTTCAATGGGAAATGGTTAGGAAATGGTTGTAAATAACTCTAAACCTTTTTTCAACAAACTATTAAAAAAAAGATTGATCATCATCCAATTAAGTCAAATTCTTAAGGAATTGATGAGTTTTAGATTAAAAAATTTTAAACTACGATACATCTGGCGATGTAAGATAAGCATTTAAGGGAAGTGTAGAAATGGTAGATAGAATCATATACATTACTAACGACCCAGGCCTGGACTTAAGCCAGTCTTCACAGTGCAAAACCATCACCAAACGGTTGAGAGCAAAAGGTGAAACGGTCTGCAAGCATCATTACCCCAATTAATGACCATTCCCATTGCATAAGCAAAACCCATTTAAGGGTAGAAGTCACTACCTTGGTTATGATAATGGTTTTAAATGCTCATCTAATGCAGTATGCTTATGCAGAACTTTGCTACTCCAAATGGAAGGACATCAGCATTAGCGACAATAAAGGTAATTGAAACGAGGGGGCCTCTGCCTGTAGCAATTAAATGGGCAAAAGTCAAAGACTGTATCATATATTTTCATTATCAAATGTGTAGTAACCTTTTATCTTGTATAATTGCGAAGTGCGGTTTGTTACATGTACTGTAAATGTGGGTGTTTTGTCCTAATGTAGCGTTTTGTCTATATATGTTTCCAGTATAGGAAATCAAATCTGATCTGAAAGTGTTCTTGGGGAGGTCCCAGTCATAAATATTCATTTTTTATACACTGGACATTCATCAGAGGTTGAAATTGCATAGCATTAGCAGGCGGTCCAATGAAGGAAATATTATGGGCTGTAATTACATTTGAAATTACGTGATATTTCATCTAGTCTCATTAATTAGGAAAGAGGACGATCATTAAATAATTATTTATTTCTAGGAAATAGGAGAGAAAAATTGAAATCTACTCAAGGATGTCAAGGGTTAAAGGAGTCCAGAGTAGGAGGTGTTGGCCCTGGTGCATTTTGGGTATCATGATATCATGGAAAGCAACCTGATCCAAGGTGCAGCAGAGTAAGGCAGCCTTCTGAATAGGCGGAAGGTTGGTAAACAATTTTTTTTTTTTACTAACACATTGAAAATGTGTCACACTTGGTGCTTGTCCTTGCATTTAATCAAAGCCATAATGCTAGTACATCTGCTTTGTCTGGCAACGTATTCTTCTATAGTATCACTATCAGAGCTGATAAGACCTTTGATGGCCACCCATCCGTCTTAAAGATGCATAGAGACGTAAACCTTACAGTGAGGGAAAAAAGTATTTGATCCCCTGCTGATTTTGTACGTTTGCCCATTTACAAAGAAATGATCAGTCTATAATTTTAATGGTAGGTTTATTTGAACAGTGAGAGACAAAATAACAACAAAAAAATCCAGAAAAAAGCATGTCAAAAATGTTATAAATTGATTTGCATTTTAATGAGGGAAATAAGTATTTGACCCCCTCTCAATCAGAAAGATGTCTGGCTCCCAGGTGTCTTTTATACAGGTAACGAGCTGAGATTAGGAGCACACTCTTTTTTAAAATCTTTTATTTGATTATTTTGTTCTTTTTTTTTCATTTTCTTTTTTCTCTTTTTTTTCTCTTTTTTTTTGGGGGTGGTAGATCAGCTTAATATTGCAGATAGATTGTAACTTCCATCAATGTAATCCCCCACTTCCAATCCCCCATGTTTTTTATATATATACTCCCCTTTATTACTTTTCAACCCCGCCATCCTTTCCCTACTTGGGGTAAATTAGTGAACAACAATGCCCAGGCCTCTACTTCCAGCCTATACTTACTATCTACACCTTATGGACACAGTCAATTTTACAATAATTTTATTTTATTTGTTTTTGCTCGTGAACTTCTTCTACTCTCAACCTCTCCGATCATTTTCATGATGTCCATCCGGTTTGCTTCTATATGCCATATCTTTCTAACTGTGCTCTTTCCCAAAAGCTCCCAACATACAACCTATATACTTATTATGGACACAGTATGCTTACATTATTAGTTATCTTGTTATTATTTGTTGTTATTTGTTATTAGTCCCATCCTTCAACTCCATTCAATACCTCCCATCTATATCTTAACACCATCCATATAGGATTTCTATTTGCCATATATATTTCAACCGTACTGTGATGTTTTACAAAAGTTCTGAACCTTTCTGTTCTCATTGCTTCTACAGATTGTGAATTAAAAATAAACATTTTTGCTAAAAGTATTATTATATTATTGATCGATTTACTATGACTTTTCAGATCACCCAGTAATGCTATCTGCAAGGTGAGCTCCAGGTAAATATTGCAATCCTTTAGCCATTCCTGTACCTGTGTCCAAAAACAAGCTACAAATGGACAGAACCAAAACAAATGATCTAATGATTCTGTCTCTTCACAGCAAAATCTGTAGAGCTGGGAAGATTGTATCCCCCATATAAATAACATTCTATTGGTAGCAAGAATTTTATATAATAATTTAAATTGAAAGATTCTAATTTTTGAATCCGGTGTCGTTTTGCGTGTCAGTTCATAAACACTATGCCATGGGATCGGTACGTCAAAAATCTCTTCCCAACTATTTTGCAATCTATATGGGATGGCTGTCAATCCTTTGGTCCTTAAGTGAAACTGATATACTTTTTTATTTATCACAGTTTCCCTTAACCAATTATGTTCTTTAATGCAAGGCCGACAGACAAGTTCCTTACTTTCTCCCCCTTCCACTTTCCTCTTCCACTTTTGCGGTAAGGCTGCAATTATTTGGTTGTAATTTTGGGTAGAGCAGACATTTCCATATGTTTTTGTTAGCTGCATGTGCGACATAACTCCACCAGTCCTACCGATGATATAATTTATGAAGATTATACCTTTTTTAAACATTCTGTCAAAAAATATATTTGAATTTAACCACGATATTTGTTGCATTATTTGTTCTGTCGTTTCTGGGGGATTAAATTGATATTGCAACCAACTTTCTATGGCTTGTTTTAGAAATAGTGATATTTGGGAGATGATTTCCTTTTCAAATAACTGAAAATGAGTGGTTGTAATCTGAATAAAGGGAAAAAGGCCATTCTTGAACATTGGGTGAGACAATCATACTCATTTGCTTGAGAACCAGTTCGAATTTAAGTATAACTTTTGTATGACTGAAGCTTTTAGTGATAGGTCTAATGCTTTAATATTTAATAATTTCTGTCCTCCGAATTCATATTCATTATATAAATAGGCCCTTTTAATTTTGTCTGGCTTGCCGTTCCAAATAAAATTGAATATTTTGTTCTCATATAATTAAAAAAACTGTTCGCTAGGCGTAGGCAAGACAATAAGCAAATAGGTAAACTGGGATAATACTAAAGAGTTAATCAGGGTGATTTTTCCACAAATTGACAAGTATTTACCTTTCCATGGTAGCAAGATCTTATCTATTTTTCCTAACTTTCTATTAAAATGTATTGAAGTGAGATCATTTATTTCCTTTGGAATATGTATTCCGAGTATATCCACATCACCATCAGACCATTTTATTGGTAAACTACATGGTAATGTAAATTTTTTATTTTTTAGTGATCCAATACGTAATATAGTACATTTGTCATAATTTGGTTGTAATCCAAAGAGGTTAGAAAATGTATCTAGATCCTCTATGAGGCTGTGGAGGGATTCTAGTTGTGGATTTAAAAGAAAACATGAATCATCAGCGTACAATGACACCTTTGTTTTTAAGCCCTGGATTTCTAATCCTCTGATATTATTATTGGATCTGATTTTAATAGCTAACATCTCGATAGCCACAATAAATAGATATGCCGATAGTGGACAACCTTGTTTCACTCCTCTTGACAGTTTAAAACTTTCTGAGAAATAGCCATTATTGACTATTTTACACCTAGGGTTACTATACATGATTTTGACCCATTTTATAAGAGATTCTCCAAAATTGAAATGCTCCAGGCATTTATATATAAACCCCAGTCGTACTTTATCAAATGCCTTTTCGAAGTCTTCTATGAATAGCAGGCCTGGTTTCCCATATTTTCCATAGTGTTCTATTGTTTCCAATACTTGCCTTATATTATCTCCAATGTATCTTCCATGTAAAAAACCTGTCTGATTAGAATGAATAAAATCCGACAATACCTTTTTAATTCTATGCGCTATACATTTTGCTAGAATTTTTGCATCACAACACTGAAGTGTAAGGGGCCTCCAATTTTTTAAATGGACTGGATCTTTATATTTTCCACTTGTATCCTGTTTCAGTAATAATTATATCTTCTTCTTGAGTGTCAGATAATCTACCATTTACATAGGAGTGGTTAAAACATGCTAATAACGGTCCTCTTAGTATATCAAAATAGGTTTGGTATACCTCGACTGGTATGCCATCCAACCCTGGAGTTTTCCCGGACTTAAAGTCTTTAATTGCATCCAGAAGTTCCTCCTCTGTAATTTCACCTTCACATGAGTCTTTCTGTATGGCTGTTAATTTTACATTATCAATAGAAAAAAAATCTCTACAATTAGCTTCAATTAGAGGAGATGGAGGCGACTGAAAATAAAACATATGCTTAAAGTACTTTGTTTCCTCCTTCAAAATATAATTTGGTGAATCATGGGTGACTCCGTCAATTGTAACCAGTTTCATTAAGTTATTTTTGGTAGCATTCGTATGTTGAAGATTAAAACAGAATTTTGTGAATTTTTCCCCATATTCCATCCAGTTTGCTTTATTTTGATAATATATTACACTTGATCTTTCTTGAATAAGTTTCTCCATTTATTTTTGTTTTTCCTCTAATTTATTCTGAGCCTCTATGTTACAGTTTTTATTGCCATCTATCTGTTCTCTTAGACTTTCTATTTCCTATGTTAGTATAAACTCTTTTGACCTAAATTGCTTTTGTTTTCGAGATGAGTACTGAATTGCATGGCCTCTAAAGGCATATTTAAAGGTGTCCCATACAATAAGGAGATTTGCTGTACCTATGTTATGTCGGAAAAAGTCAGTTATAAATTCCTTTGTTCTAATTATAAATAAATTATCATCCAACAGGCTTTGATTACATTTCCAATATCCTCACCCACGTGGAAATTCAGTAAGAGTAATGTATATTTTTACATTACATTTACGTCATTTAGCAGGCGCTCTTATCCTGAGCGACTTACAAGTTGGTGCATTCACCTTATAGCCAGTGGGATAACCACTTTACAATGTTATTATTATTATTATTTTTTGTTTATTTAGTTTTTTAGTTTAAAAAAATATATTTTAAATTTTGTAAAAAATTTTTGGGGTGGGGGTGGGTTGGGGTAAGGGGGGGTAGAAGGATTACTTTATCCTATCCCAGGTATTCCTTAACGAGGTGGGGTTTCAAATGTCTCCGGAAGGTGGTGAGTGAATCCGCTGTCCTGGCGTCGTGAGGGAGCTTGTTCCACCATTGTATATGCCAATTATATGATGGTCCGACCGCATTCTGTCCCCTATCAACACGTTTTAAACTTTTGGTGCCAACGAGAATGAGATAAGAAAGAAGTCAAGACGACTAGCTTGATTCAGTCTCCGCCATGTATATCTCACTAGATCAGTATATTTAAGCCTCCATATATCTACTAGTTCTAATGTATCCATGACATTCACAATTTCCTTAAGAGCATGTGGGTGATTGTTTGTGGTGTGATTTCCTTTACGGTCCATTGAGCTATTTAAAACAGTATTATAATCCCCCACCATAATAATATTGTCTTGAATTGCTTGCAGGGTTGATAATTTATTATATATATTGTCAAAGAAGTGTGGATCATCATTATTTGGTCCGTAAAGGTTAATGAGCCATATCTGTTTATGGTCCAATAACATATTTAAAATAATCCATCTACCTTGCGTATCTATTTGGACAATTTGCACATTCGGATCGAAATTACTATTAATTAATATCATCACCCCTTTTGAATTTCTTTGCCCATGGGAGAAGTATATTCACACCCCCCCCCATTCTTTTTTCCACGCAACTTCATCTCGAATTGTTGAATGAGTTTCTTGTATACAATAGATATTATATTCCTTCTCTTTGAGCCATGTAAATATTGTTCTTCTTTTGTTATTATCAGCTAAGCCATTACAATTATAACTGGCTATACTTATTTCACCATACACCATAATGAGATACAAGTTTCAAGTCTATTTATCATTATATATGTTTGTAAATTTACCAATAAAAAATACCGTAATGATTGAGTGTCCATATAGCTGTACCGTGATATTTGCATTGCTACTGAGTAACCCTTCAATTGTTCTCCACTAATTCCCCCGCTAAAGCCCCTCCCCATCCCAAGTTGAGCTGTCATCCCAGTGATCGGCATCCCACCCACGTCCCTCCGGATCCCTAAGGCCCCAAGAGGCCAGGACCCATCCATCGAAAACAGCACACAGTGCCACCCACAAAACAGAAGCAGATTAACCGCTAAAAGCATTTCCAATGCTGTCACCTCTCTCTCTCTCTCTCTCTCTATATATATATATATAAATATTTTAAAAAATGCATATCCTATTTTCCATCATTATCAATTAATATGTGTAATAATGTCGGCAGTTTATGTGTAGGATTTTAACATATAACCCGGATTGCCATTGTATTTCATTTAATTTATTGACAAGCAATTATTATCCTAGCAAATAATTCCCGCGGTCCATCCCATAACCCCCCCCACCAACATCCCCCCACAACAGATGCCGGACAAACACACACGCACATGCTCACATACTCCAACACACTCAACCCCCCTCCTCCACAATCCACCATAAAATCAGATACTCAACGGCTGTTATATCCCAGAGCCCAACTCAAGCAAGGACCTGATTTATGAGTGCACATACAGTTAAAGCTGATTGAGAAAGCATGCAGATTGAGCAGAAATTGACAACAATGTGAGATTTGATTAATCTACTTAATCTATGTCAAGTCCTAGGTGATGGAGATCAGATCCACCCTCTTCACCTGAGACACAAACACTCTGATCCCCTGTTGTAACCATTTTCCCAAGCATCTCCGTGCAGTCAGACCTTTGATTATTTTGTGCCATCTGGGCCACAATGATAAACCCCCTCTCTGATTGTCCGAGTGTGACCCCCTCCCCATGGGTTACTGCAGCCAGTGTTGCCAGCAATGCCACTACCTGGGTGGGGGTACCCCACCGGAATCCCCACCGGCTAGGTAAAAGGTCGTCAAGGTTCTCATTAGCAGCTTTGAGAATTTCCTTGTATATAATGCTCTCCCATCAGGGGGATCTGGCTTTATAGGACCAACCCTGCCAGGCAGGCTCAGAATTTTGAGTGGGCGGTGCTGCTCAAGTAGGTGGGTGTCCAGGATATAGAGTTAGGGATCTTTCCATCATGATATGACAATAAAAAATTTGATTAGATGTATACTACATTGCTCAAAAAAATTAAGGGAACACTAAAATAACACATCCTAGATCTGAATGAATGAAATAATCTTATTAAATACTTTTTTCTTTACATAGTTGAATGTGCTGACAACAAAATCACACAAAAATTATCAATGGAAATCAAATGTATCAACCCATGGAGGTCTGGATTTGGAGTCACCCTCAAAATTAAAGTGGAAAACTACAATACAGGCTGATCCAACTTTGATGTAATGTCCTTAAAACAAGTCAAAATGAGGCTCAGTAGTGTGTGTGGCCTCCACGTGCCTGTATGACCTCCCTACAATGTCTGGGCATGCTCCTGATGAGGTGGCAGATGGTCTCCTGAGGGATCTCCTCCCAGACCTGGACTAAAGCATCCGCCAACTCCTGGACAGTCTGTGGTGCAACGTGGCGTTGGTGGATGAAGCGAGACATGATGTCCCAGATATGCTCAATTGGATTCAGGTCTGGGGAACGGTCGGGCCAGTCCATAGCATCAATGCCTTCCTCTTGCAGGAACTGCTGACACACTCCAGCCACATGAGGTCTAGCATTGTCTTGCATTAGGAGGAACCCAGGGCCAACCGCACCAGCATATGGTCTCACAAGGGGTCTGAGGATCTCATCTCGGTACCTAATGGCAGTCAGGCTACCTCTGGCGAGCACATGGAGGGCTGTGCGGCCCCCCAAAGAAATGCCACCCCACACCATGACTGACCCACCACCAAACCGGTCATGCTGTAGGATGTTGCAGGCAGCAGAACGTTCTCCACGGCGTCTCCAGACTCTGTCACGTCTGTCACATGTGCTCAGTGTGAACCTGCTTTCATCTGTGAAGAGCACAGGACGCCAGTAGCTAATTTGCCAATCTTGGTGTTCTCTGGCAAATGCCAAACGTCCTGCACGGTGTTGGGCTGTAAGCACAACCCCCACCTGTGGACGTCGGGCCCTCATACCACCCTCATGGAGTCTGTTTCTGACCATTTGAGCAGACACATGCACATTTGTGGCCTGCTGGAGGTCATTTTGCAGGGCTCTGGCAGTGCTCCTACTGCTCCTCCTTGCACAAAGGCGGAGGTAGCAGTCCTGCTGCTGGGTTGTTGCCCTCCTACGGCCTCCTCCACGTCTCCTGATGTACTGGCCTGTCTCCTGGTAGAGCCTCCATGCTCTGGACACTACGCTGACAGACACAGCAAACCTTCTTGCCACAGCTCGCATTGATGTGCCATCCTGGATGAGCTGCACTACCTGAGCCACTTGTGTGGGTTGTAGACTCCGTCTCATGCTACCACTAGAGTGAAAGCACCGCCAGCATTCAAAAGTGACCAAAACATCAGCCAGGAAGCATAGGAACTGAGAAGTGCTGTGGTCACCACCTGCAAAACCAGTCCTTTATTGGGGGTGTCTTGCTAATTGCCTATAGTTTCCACCTGTTGTCTATTCCATTTGCACAACAGCATGTGAAATGTATTGTCAATCAGTGTTGCTTCCTAAGTGGACAGTTTGATTTCACAGAAGTGTGATTGACTTGGAGTTACATTGTGTTGTTTAAGTGTTCCCTTTATTTTTTTGAGCAGTGTATATTTAAAAATGTATATCCCTCATCTACACAAAATTGAAAGCTCTCTCTCACTACCCCTGCTCATAGACCCCCGTCGGCTCTGGGATATGCAACCATTTCCCCTCTCACTCACTTAACGCCGCACCTTTTCAAACACAAAAATGCACACCACATGGTTGACTGCGGAAGAAATGGGCCGAGCTTGCAAACGCACCCGCATCCACACTTGCCGCAAGGGGGAAAGGACGCCAGAGAGAACACAGGACCAACCACAACAACCATCCGCCAAAACAACAACCTCCCGCCAAAAAAGCCATGTTCTAATTATTTGTATTTAAAGATGTATTATTCTGCTTGTTATCTTTTCTTGTTATATCGTTTTATCCTTTTATAAAATACTATACTTACTATAAATGTTCTTTAATATTACAATCCCTATCATTGCTAGTATTGGGTTCTCCATTATTCGACTCCTCTATTACAACTTTTAGAATAGCCATGGAGTAGTCTTTGTGTCTCTGAACATTTGGTTGTCGATATAAAGTTTATCCACCACGATTGCAACATGTTTCCCTTTTAATCTGTTTTCCTTGAAGATTGGATACAGAACTTTGCGCCTTTCTGCAATCTACCTCGGGAACTGATCATTCATGCCTATTTTTGTGCCAGCAAGTCTTTTCCCTAGGCTTTTAACCATTGCTTTATCCTTAAAAAATGCAAATTTGGCAACGATTGGGCGCTCACATTTCTGTCCTATTTTTCAGAAACAGTGTACACGTTCAAGTTGGATTCCCTAACGTCCGTTTCCATCTTAGAGACTGTCACTTTTAATTTTTTGGTTTCTTTCTCCATTACCAAAGCTTTTTCGTAACTCATTTGAAGACTCGCTTTCAACTCTTTTACGTCCTTACTGACCAATTCTAGTATGCCCAATTTGTCATTTATCGACTTCAACAGGTCGCTTTCCACACTTACTAGACCCAGTCGTGAAAAGCATATATCATCTGTATCAGTCGACGAGTCGCGTTTCCTCTTGGGGATCGGCTCTCCTCGCTTATCTTCCGCCATGTTTGGGTGTTGCGTGTTGTTGTAATATTTGTTGATATATTTCTCTAGCCTTATGATCTGTTTTGTGTTATTATCCAGATGGAATTATATTAACTGCGAATATATGAAATGCTAATATTTAGTCTAACTTACTGATTTTGAATATTATGTTTTTAGGAGCACACTCTTAAAGGGAGTGCTCCTAATCTCAGCTTGTTACCACAGAAGCAATCAATCAATCAGATTCAAAACTCTCCACCATGGCCAAGACCAAAGAGCTCTCCAAGGATGTCAGGGACAAGATTGTAGACCTACACAAGGCTGGAATGGGCTACAAGACCATCGCCAAGCAGCTTGGTGAGAAGGTGACAACAGTTGGTGCGATTGTTCGCAAATGGAAGAAACACAAAATAACTGTCAATCTCCCTCGGCCTGGGGCTCCATGCAAGATCTCACCTCGTGGAGTTGCAATGATTATGAGAACGGTGAGGAATCAGCCCAGAACTACACGGGAGGATCTTGTCAATGATCTCAAGGCAGCTGGGACCATAGTCACCAAGAAAACAATTGGTAACACACTACGCCGTGAAGGACTGAAATCCTGCAGCGCCCGCAAGGTCCCCCTGCTCAAGAAAGCACATATACAGGGCCGTCTGAAGTTTGCCAATGAACATCTGAATGATTCAGAGGAGAACTGAGTGAAAGTGTTGTGGTCAGATGAGACCAAAATTGAGCTCTTTGGCATCAACTCAACTCGCCGTGTTTGGAGGAGGAGGAATGTTGCCTATGACCCCAAGAACACCATCCCCACCGTCAAACATGGAGGTGGAAACATTATGCTTTGGGGGTGTTTTTCTGCTAAGGGGACAGGACAACTTCACCGCATCAAAGGGACGATGGACGGGGCCATGTACTGTCAAATCTTGGGTGAGAACCTCCTTCCCTCAGCCAGGGCATTGAAAATGAGTCGTGGATGGGTATTCCAGCATGACAATGACCCAAAACACAGTCAAAGCAACAAAGGAGTGGCTCAAGAAGAAGCACATTAAGGTCCTGGAGTGGCCTAGCCAGTCTCCAGACCTTAATCCCATAGAAAATCTGTGGAGGGAGCTGAAGATTCGACTTGCCAAACGTCAGCCTCGAAACCTTAATGACTTGGAGAAGATCTGCAAAGAGGAGTGGGACAAAATCCCTCCTGAGATGTGTGCAAACCTGGTGGCCAACTACAAGAAACGTCTGACCTCTGTGATTGCCAACAAGGGTTTTGCCACCAAGTACTAAGTCATGTTTTGCAGAGGGGTCAAATACTTATTTCCCTCATACATTTTTTTGTTGTTGTTATTCTGTCTCTCACTGTTCAAATAAACCTACCATTAAAATTATAGACTGATAATTTCTTTGTTAGTGGGCAAACGTACAAAATCAGCAGGGGATCAAATACTTTTTTCCCTCACTGTATCTAATATAGGATTAGAATACGATCTCCCATTTCAGCACCTAAATCTTCCACCTAATGGGGGGTAGATGACAATAAATACCTTTGCCCAGCTACATGGATCCAAATGCCACCCCAGTCACCTGGCCTTAACTTTGATCAGTCATTTTCTAGTAACAAGATTTCTCTGATTTCATTAAATAGTAATTTCGCACCTGGAGGCCCGTGGCTTTGCTCGGAGATCAATGATCTAATCACGTTAGCATTTAGCCAATTGGCTTGAAAGTCTTTTGTAAAATCCCTTTAGTGTTTTAATGACTTTTGGTTAAGATTAAACTGGTTTCAGGAGCTGAGGATTAAGCGACACGCCCATTGAGGGGGGAAAAAGCTTTTTCTTGATGCATAACTTATTATGACGAAGGGAAGGATTAAGGACTGTACGCTCTCCTCTCTCCACGTCTTGCTGCTCAGTGATTAGTAATGGACCTCTCAGGACAGACCGTTGTCAAGCTTCTGCCCTGCAAGAGACATCCAGCCCTGTTCTAACACCTTGATGCCTATTTCCTTCTCACCTCCCTTCCTTGATGTTATGACTGACCTGAAATGCTTTGACCGGTTAAAGCAACAGAGTGGAACGTTTGCTCTCTCCTATCCAGCCATGTCTGATGTGTGATTTATTTGAGGCAGAGGAGGAAGGAAGGACGCGTTTTAAAGGCACACTGTACTCTTCTTTACCCTGTGGAGGCACAACGATTAGGGCGCCTCTTCCCCTTTTTCTTTGATGTTTACTTGTAAAGACCCTCTCCCTCAGTCCTGCAAAACAACAGCAACAACTAGTCAGGCCACGCTGTTGAGGGGAAATAAACTACGTAGTTCTCCTTTATATGGGAATATTCAAATAGAACTCAGTGTTACTCAATTCTGGTCCTGCTGGAACTGTGTACTGTGTGCCACTACTGAGCAAACATTAACCGCTTGACAGTGAGTGCTAATTACATCCTTGGTGATGGCTACATGGTATGTTAACACTGCTGAAACATCTAATTTGCGGGATTGTTCTATGATTAGTCAAATATCTGGTTTACCTGAAGGCTATATCTTATGGTGGTTTAGATCAAAAGAGCAACTGTTTTCTGAAAGACAAGGCCCTGTTCTAATCATCGGGAGTCTTCTGTGACTGACACCAGAGGCAAACATTAGTCTCAGATTGTGTGTACTCTATCACAAAGAAGCAATGAAGCGCATTCAGTTGATGTTTTTATGGCATAGTAACAGGGATGTGTGTGTGCGTGTGTGTCTGTGTTATCTTACAACGATTTGTATGATGCACCTGCACGCACGCACGCACACATGCACTCACACACACACACACTCACACACACACAAGCCCGACACAGATGCCCTTGCAGATGAAGAATGAGGTCACCCCCATAGATCCATCCTTCTGAAAGCTTGAGAGCCCTGCTATTTCTCTTCCTAACAAGGCGGAGGTTTGTTGGTGTTGGTGAGGATGCTCGTTGAGGTACTCATGTGCATTTCTGTCACCTAGAGTCGCAGTCATGAACAGGATGCACTGAGAGGGAAATAATTAAATAAACACATGAAAGCGCGGCCCGAGTCACATCTGCCAGTGAAAAGAAGGGACAGCTCACTGGCATGAGCCCTACAATCCTGGCCTTGTGAAGGTTCTGGGAGGAGATGAAGCCCAGACATGTGGCGAACACTTTCAACGTGGTTCGTCTCTCGCTCTCTCTTTCTCTCTCTGTCTGTCTCAGTCTCTCCCTATCTCTCTCTCTCTCCCCTTTTCTCTCTCTCTCTCTCTCTCTCTCTCTCTCTCTCTCTCTCTCTCTCTCTCTCTCTCTCTCTCTCTCTCTCTCTCTCTCTCTCTTTCTCTCTCTGTCTGTCCTGTCTCTCCCTATCTCTCCCTATCTCTCTCTCTCTCTCTCTCTCTTTCTCTCTCTCTCTCTCTCTCTCTCTCTCTCTCTCTCTGTCTCTCTCTATATCTCTCTCGCTGTGGTAATCTTCCCCAGCCTCCTCAATTATGTGTCCACGGACAGGAAGAGGCATTTACTCCGGCATGAATACCATGAATACCAATAAGTGTTTCAGAAAACACATTACCAAATACAATTAGAGCAGACAATGCTTCCATAATCTTGGAGGGGGATGCTAACGCGCGGCCCTGTAAACACATATTTACTTTTAAATTAAGTTCATGCCATTTCGGCTATTGGGGTCTCGCGCTATGTCATATAATACAAGTGTCTTCTTCTGAAGAGTAATGTCCAATCTATGTAATTACTTGGCTGGGAAGGAGAGATGGGGGAGGGCTTCTTTCAGGACATAAAAAATAAGAAATGTTCCTCCGGCACAATGTATAAGTGTGCTTTTTTCATGCTCATGCTGTTTGCAGATGAACTTTATGGTGGCTGCCTCAGGCTACCAGAACAGAGCCCTTATTGCTTCTGCTGGTGTGTGAGTGAGAGCCACAAGGATGACTGTGTCAGTGACTCCTGGTGATTCACCCTGGGTGTGCTAATGTAATGCCAGTGACAAGAGCTGAGTGTGTTTGGTGTTGTGTTTAGCGCTTCCTCTGTGTGTGCAGGCTGGCTGCCCCTCAGTAAAACCCTGACTACATAGCCCCTGGCAGGACAGGAAATGGGGACTACAGGGCATTCTGTGGTTCCTCTGACTCTCTTTGTTAGGAGTGTGGGAAAGTTGGGAGTAGGGCGAGGAAGTGAGACATGATTAAGGGAATGAGGCAGATCGATTTCACACGTTACAAACGTTCCGCTATTGTGTCTTAGTCGGCAGGTGTAAACAGGGAGTTCATTTATCCTACCTACAGGCAACACAGCTTACTAGTTTAAAGGGGTAGAAACGTGACAGGATTTATTTATTTATTTGTTCTTAATTGTCTTTACAGTACTTCTGAACTTAGGTAACATGCTTGCATGTAAAACAGGTAAAGAGTTGGGGTAAGTCACTGAATACTTTCACACCTGTGACAGTATTCCTATGCTACTTTTGCTGCTAATTTATCAAAGTGCAAAAATCTAATTGGCTGTAAGATGAGGTGTTTATGTGTGAGCCATTACACAGTACCGTCTGTTGCATATACAAAACACTGTCGTGTGTAGCTTGACTTATCTCTATTAATTACACTCTGCAAATGCCAGTGTTGACTCTCGAAAGCAAATATGTGTATGTCTTTGTAGATACGTTTTTATTTCACGCTGTGATGTTATTAATCTATCCTTGGAAACTCATCTCATTGTTGCCATAATGACACATTTGGTTAATTGTAAGTGTTTATAAAATGAAGCCAAGCTGTGCTAATCTAATGATACTTGTTTCTTTCCTGCACCGCTAGGTCTGAAAATCAACTATTGATATCCACTATTACATTAAGTGAATGGATTGATAACAACGCACAGCTGTCAGCCACATTTGTATGGATGTTCTATTGATCTGATTTACAATAGTGCACTGTTAGTTGACAGCGCAAACACTACTGACTCTTAGTGTCACACTTCCTGTCCCCCCATAGGGACAGAGTAGAGAGCTGTGTAAATCTGTCAAGGCGTTTTGACTCTTCTCTGGCCAATATTTAGTGTGGACAAACAAGTGATAAAGACCTCTTGGACTGAAACACTGGTTGACCTGTAAACCTTTAGTAGAGAAAACAAGAGCGTTAGTATGTACGAGTATAACTACATGTAGGTCAACTAGTAATGTAACTACATTTTGCAGTATCTTGGTGGTAGCTGAACTAAATTCTAACCTTGGTAGTGTTTTCAGTAGTTAATTACGTTTTTGCCATGTAGCTATGTAGCTAACTACTGGAACTGCACACTAAGTTTTTGCAAAAAGGAAAGAAAATATGGGTGAATTGGGCAATCATTTCTATTTCTATTTTTTTCAGCATCAGAACCAGAATCAGCATCAGAACCTGAATCAGCATCAGAACCTGAATCAGCATCAGAACCTGCATAATTCTAATTTCAAACATAGTTTTTGCGCTTAATAGGCTAAATCACACATTGTGTTAACATCTGACTCCAGAGTGATCTGTTCTTGAAATTTGTGGTCTATGACATTTCAGATTTAGATATGATAATTTATAACGCAGTAGTTTGGATTTAGTTTAGTTTAGTTTAATAATTCAACCATTTAAAAAAACAAAACAAGCCATACATGAACATGAGTAAAATCATCGAGGATAACACACAATAAAGTCTGGGACTTATTTCCATTGTGGTCCTCTTGAAACAAGATGGCTAGGCAAGATGGAACACGGTTGAACACAGTATGACAACGAGATAATACAACATAAAACAAAGAAGAAGAAGCACATCTATCTCATCATTGCATTTACATCGTAGGGGTCATTCATATGGGCACAGAAGACATCAAACAGTTTTTTACTTTATTTTTTAAAGCTGCCCAGAGAGGATGTTGTTTTTATAGGCAGAGGCAACTCATTCCACTCTGAGGCTCCAGTATACAAGAAAGTACCTTTCCCAGCATTACTACTGAACCTGTATTAGCACACATTAGCAACACCTGATCTGGTGCTATGATTGTGTGCATCCCTAACACGGGGAAAGTAATCAGTTAAATATCTGGGCGCAGAACCATAAATACTCCTGTAAACCAAACCCAGTCTAATCTAGGACACCCTCAACAGGCAGCCAGTTGAGTTCCTGAAAGCAGCTCCTGCCTATGTGAGTACGTGGACTCACCTTCAATACTACCCTAATCAGCTTATTCTGGGCTATGGATCTTCCCCTTCATAAGCTTAGAAAAGCCCCCAAACAAGGAAATACTAGCGTAGTGAAAATGGCATTGAATGAGGGCAGTGGCTAGCACTTTCATGTAGTCTTTATCAAGCAGCTTGTACTTTCTAGACAAAAACATTAACCTTCCCTAGCACCTTAGTGGCCATGCTCACACCTCTCAAGCTTCCATCAAGGATGCATCCCAGGTAGCTAACAGAGGTTTTTGTAGTCAGCACCTCACCCCCTAACTCTGATTTCAGAGGACCTACTCAATTTAGGTCTGGATCCAAAAGGAATTGCCTCAGTTTTACCTAAGTGCAGAGATAGCTTATTATCTCCAAGCCATTTGCTAATGTTAGTTAGCTCTGTGCTAAGTATGCTCTCCAACATAGTTTTACTTTTGTGAGACACCAGAAGTGTAGAGTCATCCGCATGAAGGAAAAGACGGCAAGAACAAGCATCTTTCGTATCGTTAATATACAGTAAAAACAGTAGAGGCCCAAGCACGCTCCCCTGCAGAATGCCACAACTCATTGGTTTTGCCTGAGACAGTGAACCATTAACCTCTACTACTTGCTCCCTACCTGATAAATAGGACTTTACCCAGCCTAGAGGGATACTGCTTAACCCCAGTGCCTCCAGTTTGGAGATTAGGAGACTGTGTTAACAGTATAAATGGCCTTCTGTAGGTCAAGCAGTACCATTACACAGATATTTCCCTCATCAATCTCTTTCCTGATGAAGTCAGTCAAGTAAAGTAGACATGAATCAGTGGAGTATGTCTTTCTAAAACCCGACTGAAAATCATACATTAGACTTTGTTTGTTGACATATTCATACATTTGCTCATGTACAACTCTCTCCAGGATCTTTGATGTTATACTGAGGATAGATACAGGCCTATAATTCCCAGGGTGAGACTTTCCCAGGGTCCCCTGCTTAGACAGAGGTATAACTTTAGTGTGTTTCATGTCCCTGGGAAAGATGCCTTGTTCAAGAGAGATTAACGATATGCGTAATAAAGGGGCAATTTGCTCAGCAGAATCTCTAAGAAACCTTGCAGGAATATTATCCAGGCCTGTGGCTTTGGAGCATTTAAGCTCTGCTAGCATACTGGCTATTTTGGCTGTTGCTACTTTTGCAAAAGAAAAAGAGTTTGTCTGAACCCCTAACTCGGCATAATACTTCTTGACTTGGTTGTTTCCATACAAACATTTTACATTTAAATTTTTTTACAAAGCAGAACTGGTGGGCAGCTTGCTAACCAGCATGTTGGCAACAGAAGTAAAAAAAGAGTTAATTGGCAACCTCTGCCTTTTCATATACCATCTCCCCCCTGATGTTCAGTCCAATACTATTTAGATTGTTTTTGCAAGTACTACTACAGCCTAGTTCCTTAAATGATTTCCAAAGCTTTTTAGGGTCATTTTTGTTCTCAATGATTTTATCAGCAAAGTAACCCCTCTTAGCTTCATCCATCCTGCTCTGTGCTTCATTTCTGTGATGTTTATATAGGACAAAATCAGGCTGCTCTTGAGACTTCATACATTTCTTAAAGGCCTTATTCCTTGCTTGGATATATTCTACAATCTCATGATTAAACCAAGGTCTAGATCTCCGCTTTACTCTGACCCGTCTAATGGTAGCCATCACATTCACCACATCAAGGAATCTACATTTAAAGGCTTCCCAGGCACTGTCTACCCCTACACTATCCAGCACAGGTGACCAGTCAATTTCACCCACTTGCTCCCTAAACATTTCAACACAGTATTTTTTGATTCCTCTGATTCTAACAGTTTTGTGACAAATAAATATAACTTTAAAAACCCTCCTTGTGCAAAATGTAATAAAATGATCACTGATTCCATATACTATCACTCCACTCTGGATTTATCAGACACCAATATTACGTCAATCGTACTTCGCACTGTTTCACGTACCCTGGTGGGATATTTTATAATTTGGGTCGAAGCAAGTGATCTACAGAAGTGAATAAATAAATACATTGTGGGTTGGGCTATCCTTTTTGCAGACACCAGTATTGAAATCCCCTAACAAAATTAGGGTGGATGCAGTTAACTACTTTTTCAAAGTAACTTTAGTTAAGTAAACTATATGCTTCATTAAGGGTAGCTTTCGTGTAGCTTAACTTCTCCCAGTGTGAAGTAGTTGGTAGCTTGGTAAACTATGTTTTCAGAGTAACTTCCCCGACACTGGTTGTATGATTGTATGATGTTGAAGGGTTGAGAAGGTGTGCAAACATATAAATAAATAAAAATGCTGCCCCATTATTCCCTAATCTTTTCCCAAAGCACATATGAGAGGGGATATAAATACATTAGTCCTCTCATATTGCAGCGTATCAGGGGGCCATCGGGCAATCAATGAGCATACCTGCTCAGACCACCACCGCCTGCCTGCATGAGACTGCCTGGGTACCTTCGTGCAGCAGCTGTGGATAGATAGTTAAGATAGACTCTGAGAAACTGAGCTCATTGTACTTGTGAGACTCTTGATTGTACTACATACAATGAAGTCTGTGTTTGTCATGGTACACTTAACCGCTATGGAAATTGGCCTTTAACTGTCCAGAAATCTCAATGAAAGACTCATATTACTCATCACTCAAGATGTTATCCACTGGTGGTTTGAGTCAGTGTTGCAGAAACATCAATGAAAACTGAGAGATTATCAGACAATTTGTTATCAGCTCGAGGACTGAGCAGTCCAGAATCACACACACACGCACACGCACACGCACACACACATGCACGCACACGCACACACGCACACACACACACACACACACACACTCACACACACTCACACACTCACACACACTCACACACACGCACACACACACACACACATACACACACACACACACACACAACACACACACACACACACACACACACACACATACACACACACGCACACACACACACACACACACACACACACACACACACACACACACACACACACACACACACACACACACACACACACACACACACACACACACACACACACACACACACAGAGAAATAGGCCTGAACTTGTCTTCCACGGAGCAAATCAACTCCTTGTGCATTTTTATCAGCTGTCAGCGTTAGACAGATATTTCTGCAGGTCCAGGCAGGAAATCAGGCTATTAAATTACAGCTTTTCACATGGACCTTGTCGTTCTCCTCTGCTTTCCTATGTTCCATCAAAGTAAGTCATTGTAGCCATGTATCTTTCCCAGGCTGTGTTTTTCCTCCGGTCTCAGAGCTGAGCTCCATTGGCTTTTGAATCTTTTCTGTCTGGCTTCTCTGCTCTTCTGCTGATCTTGGCTTAGTTTGCACCTGCATTGGGTTCAAGGACTAAATCCATTTCGGAGATGTCAGTGAGGGTCACTGGCCAGTCGGGGGCCAGGGAGAGTGAATTAGCAATGATCCTACAGGCAACATGGCTCCCATATTGGGATGTCTGCGACCTAGATGTTGTATCTGCAATATGGCCAGACAACCCAATAGAAGGCTGGAAATGTGAACTAAAGACTAAGACATATATTCACAGTGAAAACACCTATATTCACCACATGGATGGGTGATAGATCAAAATATTCAATTCCAATAGTAAACGGAATGTACAGTTCTGGCTCAGAATATTGGTTTCTTATGAAAGTATTTTCAGATTTGTTGAAGGAGGGGTTTGACCTGGTAGTCTGAGGTCCTTCGGGTAGCAGTACCTAACATACAGTAGATGCAGTTGTCCCAGGAGCTACAGCACATGCTAATGAGGGAGGAAATGTGTGAAAGGGTTTTTGCCCACAATTTACATTGAGTAACTACCCGTGTAACATACTATGTAACATGATAGTTAGTACATGTATTTGTACACCCCTAGCCTACCTCTGTTGTGCTTAGTTTTTTTTAATGATATTTTGTCAAGTAATTAATCCAAAAAGAAAGCATCATTCAAAGTTTATTTCTAAGTATGGTTTAAAGCTATACGTTCAGTAACATGTGCAATGGCATCAACAGTAGCTGTTTTCTTGATATGTAAATGCCCTTATATAATATGCAAATCTTCATGAGTTTGAAGTCTATAGGATGTTTACTGCCGAGAGACATTACAGTCACATATGGCGAAATGTCAATTAAAATATGTACATAAATATTCATTTGTGAATTCAAATGCCCATCACCTTCCTATGAAACACTGACATACAGTATGTCGGGTTGCTTCAATAATATCCACTTTAATACAGTCTGTTTGTAGGCTGCAAGCTGGGATAATGGGTCACTCCGTTTCTATTGTGTTTTATTTGAATGACATTCCGGGGAATTTTTCCAATTGTCATGATCTCATTTGTACTTCTTTTTATACTTGACTACAGAGATGTCAGTGAGGGACATAGACTAGAGTAACATTTCAGAGAAGGGAGGCCATGATGTTACGCAGCACTTTTATCCAAGCTGATAAAACATCTGTCCCTATGCCTTCTCTTCCACACAACTCCTCTCATCTCATCTATCATCCCACTATCTCTACTTAAACTTGAATTTAACATCGGGAAGCTATTGGAACGCTATTGGAACGCTATTGGAACGCTATACAGCTTCGGTATGAAAGGGAAATTGGATCTCATTATTTCAGACCCTCCTCTCACTTTGGTCATGATTGATTATTATCCAAAGAGGCCATTTGGAAAGCAAGTGATTCTGCTTTGAGAATTTAAGACAAGAGAAAAGGCTACCTTATGAAAGTGAAAAGATATACACGTCTCTGTGGAACTGTCACAAAAGAGCTACTTATTCCCCTCTTCGCCTTAGATTTAGAGAAAGGAGGTCACTTAGGTGAGCTTGACATTTATGTAATATATATAAAAAAAATAACTTCACTAAAAGGGTAAACCATTGTTGATTCATGAGAAAACTTTCAATGGTAGACACTTTCTGCTGTATATTCAGTATAAATGGTTTATTAGAAAATGTTCAGAGGAATAATAATATTATCCAAGAGAACAAACATATAATCCCTTAAACTCTTTTCTCTAATTATCTGGCCTTTTCAAAATATCAAATTATTCAAGATCAATTCAATGTTCCTGCTGAAGATTAGAGAGCTCAACAATAAAAGGGAAAAAGTTAGATTTTCCCACATTAGAAATCATTTGTGATTTTGGAGTTAGGGCTGAGTGATATTATTAAATGTACTTTGCACAAGGGATCTTCAACAAAGATAATTTCAGAACATGTATTTTTACATTGGGGAACTGACAATGTTAACAGTTGTTAGTGTTTAGATTTCTCTGCGCGGTAGGGCGTTCCACATTTTCTCTGACCGTCCATCTTGTATTCGTGGTCATTCTTTCTTTGTCCTTTACTTTATTAGAGCCACACTAAGTATGCTAACTATGCTAACTATGCTAACTATGCTAACTATATCGCTCATAGTTCCAACCCATGAGCTCTATATATTGCATCCTTAGCAACAACAACATTGAGTTTCAATATTTCATGACAAGACAAAGAAGAGTTTTGGGTCCCATAAAATATTCAATCCACTGGGAGAAAACATAAAATAATGTCACAGTGATTTTTGGGGTCGTGTCCCTCCTGCCAGTGGCTATGACATGCCACCACAGAGAATAGTCAAACACACACATAATGGTCAAAGTACCTGCCAACTCATACAGATGTATTCTTCAAGTTGATGTGAAAGTTGCTTTTTATTATTTTTATTTATTATTTTTTATTATTAGTATTTATTCAATCAATAGGCAGAATAAATAGCTTTGGACAAATGACAAATGCTTTGTCAGGGCACGTCCAGTCCAAATAACTTTTCTGTCAATTTACTCTAGCTCAATTAGATTTTACCGGATGCCTACTACAAACCAAAAGGTAAGATCTGTTGACACCTGTCTTATTGAAAAAGTTAAGTTAAGTCACTCCAACACACTTTGCATATCAAATACCTACAGCTATTACATCTAGTACACAATGCCATACTACATTTCTAAAAAATGCTACAAAGCAAGAGCAGCAAAGAATCCACACACAACACATGACATCCAGTGCAGGAACTCTCAGGCGCTACATACTTTTCATACACGTTTTTATCCCACAGGCCAGAATTCACAAATATAAATTATGTAAAATTAGTGACTCAGCTTTAATTAAAAGCAGTGACCCATTCCCGCGCAATAATAATAAAAATAAATCAAATTGCCATGTCACGTTATGGTTATATGGAATAGGCAGCGAGCTTAGAGTCAAGTTAACATGTTTACTGATAAGATAATAGCAACAATTCAGGCCATGAATCTGGGTCCTTGACGTTTACCATGATATAATTAACCCTTAACAGGACAGGTGGAAGATCAGCAGCTCTATAAAGTCAGTTATACAAATCTACAGTGTATGTAACATAAAGCACTGGCCTTGGCAAAGTCTTTCAATCTCATACACAAAACGTACAATATATTGGAAGCCTCATGGCTTCAGTCGATATAGCTCACAGTGGGAAGGGTGGAGCCTAACAGCAGCGTCCAACAGCTTTCTTTTTATCTTCCTCCTGGTCTGTCCATCATCATCCCCATTTGGCCGCTTCACCTTCATCAGCTTACTTTTTACTTTTGATTAATCCTGTCTCATTGGAGACTTCAGACTATCAATGGGAATTATACAAATCCCCAGGTATAAAATGACCATGGAGAAGCAATGGAAGACATTCATTAACCCCCGATAGTGGGGAGCCCATGGTAAATCTAGATGGATTCAGTCCC